>NC_089532.1:23547996-23752996 GCF_963924715.1 Thunnus thynnus | reverse complement strand
TATAGAAACACTTCATCAAAAGGTTATCAGGTGAAACTCTCTTTTGATAAGAAAACACTGAACTCCAAAGGATGTTGCCATGACTTCTGAACCGTATATTTTGCTTGTTGATAATAAATGTAACCAACTGGTAAACTCCTGAAGAGTAAGGCAGACTGGATGTTCTGATGGCTTTGTAAAAAAAAAAAAAAAACAACAAAAAAACAACTCGGCTAAGTCCACCATTTGTCAGATGAAACTTTTACATTTGAATAGCATAGAAAAAGAGATGGATAAACATTTTAAAAAGGATTAATATGGAAGGTTTAGAGAGCACAAGCATCCTTCAATTACAGCATGAAGAACATTAAGTCTATGCTGCTAAATAACCAAATTTGTTCTGTTTACAGGGTCTGTGTGTGTATTAAAGAGAGATGCTCTCTCTAATCAAAGCCTCAATTTTATACACACTGCAGATTATGTTGGTAAAGTATAGAAAGATATACTGTAGCATGCACTGTTTTGGAGTAACTTTCTGTTGCATCTTCTTATTAAACAATATCTTCAATATATACCCGAGGGATAGTGTCAAAAACAAGGCCAAACTCCTCAGAATAGTCAAACTTGGCAGTGCAATATCACCATGACAAAGCAGCTGAACGAATGACAGACAAAATCTCGCATGATTCATGCCATCCCCTGAATCATCACTTTCAGCTCCTGCCTTCAGGGAGACTGTACGGAGTCCCCTGTGCAAAGAAAAATATCTATAAAAAAAAAAGTCACACTTGCCATACATCTGTTAAACCAGTAAATAACAGACATGCCAATATTGTTTAGTTTTGTATAAAAGCTCCTCTCTGAAATATGCATTACTGGGTGTTATTATTACTGTCTTATTATTATTTCACAAAAGCATCAACACCTCATACTGACCGAAACCAGTGTTATCACCACCTTCAGAGCCTATATAGAAAAGGCTAAGGCCCTATTTTTTAAACCAAAACAAAAGCCTTTTATACAGACTAACTAGTTCAGGAACCGTTCAAAATCACCAGCCACCAACCTCAGCACCGCTGATATAAAACCAAGACTCGAGCGGTGAAGCTTGGAGTGGACTCATAATGACACATCATTCTTTTCTCTCTTAGAGAGCGAGAAAAAAAAAAAAAAAAAAAAAAAGGGAGAAAGAGCAGGAGATAAAGAGAGAGAGAGAGACAGCAATTTGCTCTTTATTAAACTGATACTTGGTAATGGCCTCATTCTCTGCTCTCAAAGACTCCATTTACACCCTGGATTATAGGGAAAAGCATAAAAGGGGACACACACATGCACGCACACGGGAGACTGTCAGTATCTTAGTGTCTGTAATGCCCCATATGAATACCTGGAGAGACATAAGGGGACAATAACAGATGATTAGACAATCTCTCCTTATCTTTCTTTCTCTTCTTTTCTGACATCCTACAAATTTATTGAGCCTTCTCATTTCCTTGTTCTCTCCCGCATTCACTCACTTATTATGTCTTCATTTCTTTTTTTTTTTGTTTTTCCGTTCTCTCTCTACATCTGCACGTGTCGTATTCATCCTGTTTTCTGATTTGCCATTTCTCCCCCAATCATTCTCTTCTTCAACTACTGCCTTTTATTCTAACTCTAAATGGGTTGAGTTTGATCAATAGAGTACTATGCTCATTATAACACTCTCTTACACACACACACACACACACACACACACAATGTGTTAAGAAGTCTATTGTGCGAGCTGAATACAGACGGTGTAATTCCCTGGATAAAGTATAAAGAGCAATGAGTGTCCATTAGCTGGCCAGACACATTTAAAGTGATACCTTGACATTGTGTGTTCTCGCCCAGAGTCATTGAGAAGATGAAATGCTGCTCCATTTGAATGGAAAGACGTGATGTCTAATTAGCACAAAATACTTTCTTGAATTTGAAATTTTTGTCTCATTAGCATAAAACAAGCATTTGGTTTGTTCGAGGTGAGACAAAAACAAATAAAGATTCCTGCACCAAATATGTCCTACAGCAACGTGAAAAACAGCCTCATGGTAGAAAACTCATTAGTAATTTCTCTTTAAACAGAAAATGTGCAAAGGCAGTAAATTCAGATTTATTTTTTTATTTTATTTTTTAGAGATAATTTTGCTTATAGATTGTGGTGCAATATGTGAACAGTGGAGTCTCTTAAATTATAGAAAGGCTCCATGATGCAAGCAAGGGTAACTTGAAGCATATTTGCTCTATATGCTGCAGACAGAAGCAAAGACACATCTGCTTCAATTGAGAATGTTTCAATTGGTTTCTGATAAATTTGGAACCTGTTCTCAACACCAAACCCTAACTTTAAGGCTAAGACTAGCAGGCCATTATTATAAGCTGATATCACAGATATTAGCATCTGCATGTATTTCATGCTGGCTGATATGCCAAAAAAACCCCAAAAACAACAACAAAACAACACAGTACATGTATGTTTCATAGTCTGCAGTTTTATAAGTTACATTTTTATGTATTCAAAATGTGCTGTTTATTGTTCAACTGTAAAATACCCTACCAAATGATAACCAAACTCCAGGGATCCTTGTCAGAATAAGTGAAAGACTTTGCGTGTTCAGGTATATAACTGTCTGTGTCTGGTCTCACCTCTTCTCCCAGGAGTTGAGTCCCAGTATGTTGATCAATAGTCTACAGTAGTAGAAGGCTGACTGTGGTGTCTGGGTCTCTGGTTCAGGCTGCTGCACCGCTCTCATGTTCAACTCCTCACCTCTCTGGAACACACATTTCACTTTAATGCAAAAAAACTTAATGGCTTACAAATATAAAGCAAATGAAAAAAAAGAATAATGCTTAACAGAAAGCAGTTCTCTTGGATGTGTGTCTGTATAATGTTTTTATTGCCATCAACTCAGTGCAGTTTTTTCCTTAAGAATGATATATACAGTAGCTATCACAAAAGAAAAAAGATCCTCGTTATAAGCCAGCTAATGCATCAATCTTTTTTTATATTTTATAGACCGAACAACTAACTGATTAATTAAGAAAATAATCAACAGATTCATGAATAATGATTCAAATGACTGAACTCATACTGTTCATATGAATATGGACATTACGCACATGAATGACGAACTCTCGCTCGGCGGCGCTCTGCTTCAGGATGGCATTGATCACATCGTTCTCCTGCTTTTCTGACACACATGCTGGAGGAGGGGCTGGGATGTTGAGCGGCATGCCTGGGGGACCAATCAGGACACAAAGTTACTGTAGCTGTATAGTCGTTGTTGTTGTTTGTTGTCAGGATTGTGTTTGCTATCTTTACAACTTCAGGACAAGAGTTAGACTGATATATAATGGTAGAAGAGGACACTGGTGTGCAGCTCAGATATGGCGCAGGGTCCCCTGTTTTATTGAACCAACTGGGGGACATCAGTTCGTAAAATATTCATTGAAACTGACTTAATGAGCTACTAACATACTTTGACTTTGTGTGCGTGTGTTTACCTGCCCTCTGAAGACATTCTGGACTGGAGTATCCCAGATACTGCAGCATTTCATCCAGTGCATCGTCTCCTTCCCTCAGCGAATCCCATGCTGGCACCGCCTCCCGACACACACGTTTAGCCAATGGTGGCGCTAGAAGCTGTTCCAAGCATGGCTCTCCTCTATCCCCATCCGCATCCATTCTATGCTCCATCTTCCCCTCCTCCTGCTCCTCCTCTTCTTCTTCTCCTCCTCTTCGCTCTCCCCTCTCCTCCTCGGTGACTTTCCTCTCCTCTCCTTCCTCATCTCCGTCTCCCTCAAACTCTTGCCTTTCACCCTCCATCCCTCTTCCTCCCTCCTCAGACTCCCTTTCCTCCGGCCCGTCTTCCTCGCTGTCTTTTCTCTCCACTCCCATCTTTTTCGTTGGACCACCTGGTGGGGTGCGTAAATGAAGATTCGCACTGTGAGGTGATTGTGTGTGTGTCAGAAGTGTGTGTGCTGGGCTGCTTGGGGAATATGGCGGGGGCCCGTAGAGGACGGCAGAGTCCCAGGAGTGCTTTCCAGCCACATCTCGGATGATGACACGAACACAGGCGGGAGCAGAGGACAAACCAGCTGTCATTCCGCCTCCTGGTACACCAGACTCTGACCGGATCTGAGTAATAGAGAAAGAGACGAATGAAACACTGAATACACATTAGAAAAATCACTCCAATACTAAGTTACTGACTCTTCCACACAATCAACATCTCAATTGTCTTAGTGTAACTTAATACCAGATTAAAAAGTAGTGTACTCTTGCTGAAATTTTCAAGTCTTTTGTGATCGGAAGTGTGCTCTGTTGCACCTGTAACCACACCCAGCAGTGATGTCACAGCGTACATACACACATGTCTTGGAAGACACGTAATATAGGCAGTTGTGTTCTTGCCACATATCGACAATCTCAGCTGTCCAAGGCAGCCGTACAACAGCTTGTTATTAAAAGTCATGTAGTGTGGTTTACAAAGCATCAAATTTTGGTTACCTGAAGCACCGAGAGTAGCGTGGAGCCGTTCAGAACCAGGAACTGCAGGTTTGGTGAGTGGAAAAGTTCTGGTCCTAGATCTGCACTCTCACAGTATGGGTTGTCTTGGTTCTCACACACCTAGAAAACATGGACCATAGTGTCACGCTAGGAAAATACTCAAAAAATGTCTTATTCCCCTTCGGACAAACAAGTAATCATCATCATAGACAGGACATCGTACTAGTGCCATACACACACACACACACACACACACACACACACACAAAGACACAGAGTAACAGTACCTGGCTGGACAGAGTGGCGGGTCCTCCAGACATAGGGTAATGCCCTAGATGGTTGACCAGGTGGGTGATAACTGTCCTGGCTGCGATGGAAACCAGGCCCTGCTGAATACGGCTACGAACTGCAGAAAGAAAAGCAAAACAAAGATAGAAGACGTATTTAGAAGTATTTGGATCAGACAGCAGGCACCTGAAAGATACTTTCTAGTTTTTACTGTTGTGACGCCTGAAATGAAAACTCGTCAAATCCTATTTATTTTCTATTTTCTTTTCAAACTTTATCTTTTCTAATAACTTAGAAAAAGCTTTTGAGAAAATAGAAAACATATTGCACTGCAGCTTTTCTTGGAGTTGGTTTGACTACATACTGATCTACATAACACAATAACCTCATATACAAAACTAAGTATTAAAATCATTGTTCCATGTTGGGCTAAAAGGTGTAACTGTTACTCTGAGTTGATATTTAGCTTCCAACTTAGAACAAAACTTCAGAAATTACCGTAAAAACAAGGAAGAGGTACAAACACACATTTGGCTTGTACATAGTCTGCCCCATGCTGAGAAGAAGCCAATGCCATCACACACTGTGCTGCCAGCAGATCCTGGCTAATCAACATCATTACACATACACTGTGACAAACACACACACACACACACACTTTCAAACAGCTCCTTATTGACAGGGCTGGGTGTAGAGTACAGATATGTATTGACCAGACATTCTCAACGACTCCCTAAACCTCAGGAGAGCTCAGGAGGAGGAAGGAAAAAGGAACAAAAAAAAAAAAGGAAAGGAAAATGAACGTGTAAGACTAAATCACAATAAAGAAGTGAAAGACAGAAGCAGAGATGAATGTTAGAAGAATAATAAAAGTGAAGAAAAGAATATTAGCAGTGAAGAGTAGAGGATGGAAGAGAGAAAAGAGAAGAGAAGAAGCATGGTCTATCAGGGTGCTCCAGTCATTAGACTAGTCACTGTGTCCTGGTGGACCACAGCAGGGGACAATACACACTCTCACACGGATGCACACAGGTGCGCTTGGATACATACACATACACACACCTAACTTCTTCCATCTTTAGTGATTGGCAGTGGTTTGGTGACGGCGCTGGGTTTTGTGTTTGTGAGCGTGTGTGTCAGTATACTACTTTCCATGCATAGACGCATTATAGATTTAATGTAGATATGTTCCAGGTGATGTCTTGTATGCGGCATCTGTATGTAATATATTTCTGACAATATGAATATTAAAAATACATATTTACATGCTTTCTTTCTGTGTGTCTTGCCATTGTACAATCAGCATGTTGTGTTGGTCCTGACTGGATCTAGCAGCATGACCATGTGGTCCCAAACCCTCACACTACTAGACCGTATAAAATTGACATAAAAACATTGGTTATGGTACCAAATGATAGTCATAATGGCCCAGTAGTTGTGTAGTGTGTCCCTAGTGTTAGATAAAATACCTTCAGTGACTGGCTGTAGTTTGCTGGAGCGTTCAGAGTCCGGGCTGTGCAGCGGCTCTGGTTCTCTGAGGCTCTCTAACGGCAGGAACGGGTCGTAGTCTGGACTCAGCAGGTCTGACAGCTGCAGCGGGTAATACTTAGGGCTGTTGAAAGACTGAGCTCCATACACACACCCGTGCAACACCTAGAGAGATTTTTAGAAGACAGCGGATGCCGTTTAGTGAATGTTGTTTCACATTGGATTCCATTTAACCTCATTTATGCACTGCTGCTGATATTTCATTATGATAACTGATTTTCAACATGGGTGATGGAGGTGATAATGACATTACAATATGCAAGTGATTGTATGTGTGTGTGTGTGTGTGTGTGTTAGGGGTTATGTCACGATGACACAAGCACCCTTACGTACCTTATAAATACAGCTGAGCAAGGTCTTGGTAGGCTGGTCCTTGTCTGGAGGGCTTTGTGTTTGAACAGGTTGAAGGAGAGTCTTTGGAGGCAGAGCCATCACCCAGTCCAGCAGACACAACAGGAGGGACACTACCAGCTGCAACGCACACAGTCATAAAATTACTTCCCAGGCAAAACAACTAACATAGTGAGAAAATGTGAAAGACAATAATTGCTTGTGTGTGTGTGTGTGTGTGTGTGTGTGTTACCCTCTTATCCAGTTCATGAGGAGAGGACTCGGTAGAAGGCAGCAAGTATGTGATGGTGGCAATCAAAATCTGAGACAAAACAATCAAACAATTAGAAGAAAATATAACATTGCATTTGCAATTTAAATAAACATCAATTAAGAAAACCACAGAAGAACAGTAAGAACGAGGCTACATCCACACTAATAGTTTTCATTTCATAACGACATTTTAAAACGAAAACGATCTCCGTCCACACGAGCCTTTTAGCACTGTTTCAGAATTAATCTCTGTCCTTACTAACATAACTGAAAACGCATATCACATGACCATTCATGTACACTGGGCACGTGTGTGCCGGTGTAACCATTGATAAAATGATCCCACCAGGCACTGGTGGAAAATAAAAAAAAAAAAAGCAGGAAAGTCAATAAATCAGTCTGTATTGATGTATAAATGAATGTGGCTGATTCTTACAGTATCTGCTGTCCACAGCTGTTTACACTTTATGAAAAGCTTCTCCTTCAGTTCATTAGATCCCTGCAGCATCTGAAGGCAGCACAACTGATATGTTGATAAATCTGCAGCCTCTGAGAAGGGCCGTGCCAGAGTGCAGTGCTGTTATGCACGGCTGTTCACTGTGTTTACCTTCATTAAAATCACCTGAAAACAACACCAGGCTGCTACAGTATAACCACACACACATCTACACACATTAGACGGTTATAACTCAATATTCTGCTTTTTATGAAGGAGACGTTGGGTTAGAAGAGTTCATCAAAGCATCTTTTCCAACTTTCTTTTTAGCTAAAGTAATGTCTCATGTTTTATCACTGAAACACATTGCAGTGCAAATGCTGCTGTGTAACATTAATAACCAAACTATGTGACCATTTATGAGGCGGAATACATTAGAATTATTGTTGAAATAGCATCGGTCTGATATAATCATATACCAAATCAATGTCTTTATTTTTTTATTTCTATCGTTATCATAGCAACTAAGTAATAAAAACAACTACTCCATCTGTCTTTGGCTGCAGATTTGTGGTGATGTGTGTTCATGTCGTGACGCTCTGACTCATCCAGACATTTCCTGAGGAATAACTTTCCGTTTGTTGAGCTGTCGTTATCGAGTTTAAGTGTGATTGGCACAGCTGTCTCAGAGCTATGAGAGCTGTGATGTGACTGACTGAGAGAGTATTTAATAATCACCACACCCACTGATTTATATCCACCTTCACTCAGCCCTTTTGCACATCGCGCTGCTGCAAACACATGAACCAAAATAGCAGGTGTGCATAGAGACGCCCACACAGTCCATACGCCTCTGTGCTTGACATTTACTATTCAAATTTCATCTGAGGGTGCAAAATATTAAACTGAGGGTGCAGTGCATGCTTTTCCACCCTAGTAGAACTGGGCCTATCTGCGTCATTGTTTTCAAAAGTCTGTTTCCACCCGTCCAGACTAAAACGTGTCCCCTGAGTTTTCAAACTAAAACAGGGTCAGCCCAGTTTTCAAAAGTCCACATTTTAAGGGTTTGAAAACGCTGGAGTAGTGTGGACACAAGGCGTAAATGTAACAAAAGCATTTGTAAAATGAAAGCATATTAGTGTGGAAAGGGCCTAAGAGAATCTGAGAATGTCTGCCCACCAAGAATGATTTAAGCCACCAGGATGAGTGGAAATGCTGATGGTGAGTTGACAATAACAACTCTGGGATCTAGAAACATAATGAACTGTTCAATAATTTATGTCTCACCTCAACGATCTTCTTTGGAGTGTCAGGGGGGAATTTCAGAAGATGATCCACATGACTTATCAGAAGGTGAAGGATGTCTGATGCCACCAGTGCTACGTTCTTATTGGGATACTGGGGGATGACATACACGTTATTCAGGTTAATTCAGTTTCTATGTATACAATCATATATTTGTCACCACACTCATTAAATGTTTAAATAATTTTTAGAACACAATAAAATACAAGTCAAAACATCTGCCATGAAAAAAGGTCTATTAGTGGCAAGGGAGAGAATTTACAGATTAGTAAAGCTCTAAACAGGATCATCATCTACAAAACAGAAAATGCTTCTGGATAAAATGAAGGAGGGATAGTAGGATGAGAAGGACAGCAGGAAGAAGTGGCTCTGCATGGAAATATGACAATCCCTCAAGCTTTGTGTGTATGTGTGTGATTGTGTGTGCATGTCACAGAGCCCATGGCTGAAGATACTGGCTGCTGCTATGAAGGCAAGAGATTCAAAAGTGGACAAGATGTGTGTATATGTGTGACTGTGTGACTGTGTGTGTGTTTGTGTGACACAGCTTGCAGCATTCCCCTTGGATTAGTCTCCTATCTGAAGGAGGACCAAACATATTGACAGTCCAGGGTTTGCTCCCAGGAGTGAGTGAATGCAAGTGTGTGTGTGTGTGTTGCTGTAGTGTCTTAGCGGGCCATTGGCTGCCGATACACAAGCTAGGGATTCCAAGGTGGAAAAGGTATGTGTGTGTGTGTGTTTGTTTCCATCTAGAGTCACTTGGCTAGAGATGAGACAGTACATGTTGGACAGTATTATTCTGATCCACAGGCCTCCCAGTCTAGTGGCCTGAAACAGACAACTGAGGCAATTTCACCAACACTAAAAATCATCTCCAACAATGTTTCCCACCATACTTTGGCTCCTCGCAGCCCGCCATGTTAAACACATGGAGATCCCAACTGTCCAGTTTTCAGCCAGTATTTTGGCGCATTTAAATGACCTTCGTTTAAATTTTCACCAGCTACGGTACGTCCTCGCTCATTTCTACAGTTTTAGCCCCAATCAAAGACACTGGAACAACAACAGTTGTGAGCACTGGCAAATCATTTCAAGGAGTTTTTAAGAAAGATTCATTTTAACTCATACAACATGCTAACATGGCTAAATACAGTTGCTATTAAAATGTATAACCAACATTTAATTTTCACATAAACTGGTGCATTAGTCATTTGACTATTTGAAAGTCATATTTATATGATAAACTTGTTTATCTACATTAAGGACATGTTATTGTATTTAATCATATAGTGCCCTTTAGAATTAGCATTATGTTTCTGAAAGAGAAAAAGGAAGAGGAGCAGATGTTCAGACACTATGGTGTTGTGTAGATCAGTGTAGCAGGCAGCCAATCAGAGCTTGTTTGATTCAGATTCATTGCTTTGGTCTTATTTCACTGGATCACGGTCAGAGACAGAGCCTGTACGGTGGTCAGCAGGGACAAAGTTTGATGACCAGTCAGAGATCGTAATGCAGCTGATGATGTTATCCAACTGGTCTGACACTTACTGATTCATATTTCAAAGACCAATATCTGGACGGTGGTTGAAGCTCAAAAAGTAGAATTTCTGAGCCTGGACAGAAGATAATTGATGATGCCCTTTAAAACGGCACAGAGGTGTGTGACTGACCTTCAGAGTGACACAGATGACGTTGAGAGCATCCTTAATCTGTGGATGTTGAGTCCCATGAGACAACTCCTCACACAGCCAGATACCCAGACTGCACAGAGCCACACACCTAACAAACAAGTACAGTGTGAGTCAACAGTTATACACACATAGAAAAAGACACACAAAGATCCACAAAAATACTGTGAACACGCTACTGAAGCAAACACTGTACACATGTATGTAAAAAAAAGAAAAAAGAAAAAAAAAAAGCACCAACAAACAGAAAACCAGTATGTGAATACACACAGGTAGTCAGATGTTATGCTGTTTTACATAAAGATAATCAACCAATATCTTACACAGGTGGAGTCAATTAACAAACTGACTCTTGAGGTAATGTAATGTAATGTAATATGTTGCACTTGTTCAAATAAAAAAAAAAAAACACAAATACATGGAATATATATATATTTATACACTGTATATATATATTTTACATTTACATCTTTAAATATTATGCAATCCAATACAACACCATAACAAATTTTGACCTCAGAAATTACAACAGAGCTGAGTCACATCCTCTCTAAGTTTCACAAAGGTGGTATTTATTGCAGGCTCATTCAACCGGATAGCATTACACGGTGTAGGAGTTTCTATATGAGCGATCACAGAGCAAATAAAGCTAATACTGAAGTGGCACAAGCACACGCGCACACACGCACACGCGCGCGCGCACACACACACACACACACACACCTACCTGGCAGGAGCGGAGGGTTCGTCCCGGGCAGAAGTCAGGATGGTTTTGATAATGTGCTCCTGAAATACAAAGCATATTGAGAAACACAGTTAATTTATCTAACACAGTGCAAACCATCAGTGTTGAGTTGGGCTGTTATGTACACACAGTGAAACCTCTCACCTGTGTTAAGTTAACCTTTCCTTCAGGTTTGTTTAATGAAGAGACTTACTGAATGCTCAAACACTCCAACTGATTGTTTTTCAAATCATGAGAAAACTGATTCAAAGAATCACTTTATGAAACGTTAATATACATTATACACACGGCCTGCACTAAATATGGACACACAGTCACAGTACAGATGCATCTACACACACCCCCAGACACATTCACACACTCACTCATCTGGTCTCTTCAGTCAGTGTTAATGACCGCTTCGTGATTCAGAACAAGTTTCTGCCTTGTGAGGAACCAGTGAGCAGGCCTGAGATGCTGCCACGCATGGCATTAACTGTTTACACAGCAACAACAACAATAACAACATTACTCCCATAGCTCTAGACTGTTACAAGAATGACTGATGAGACATTAACCTATTAGTTTGGTTCTGAGACCCCCCAAGGAGAGCAGACGTGTGTTACAAGGTTTGGACTGACCTGGATTACACACAAAGTAGATAAAGTTTTGAGTAAGTGTTGGACCCTATGCTTTGCTAGATGTTAGTTTTAAAACATACGGACAGTGTTCCTGTGACAGAAGCATGATGACCTATCTCAGCTTGACTTACTGCTCTCTTGTGGATTGAGGTCTTCTTTTAAAAAAAAAAAAGAAAAAAAGATCAGTGACCCCTCAAACCAGAACTACTATTAGTTACTTTAGTTTACCTTGACGTCAGGGAACTTGGTAAGCACCACGTCGGCTGTGGTGGGATGGAGGGCTGGGAGTTCCCCATACAAGTTGGGAAAACACACCAGAGAACCAAGCAGGATCTGGGCCTCCACTCTCGGGGCCTGGGGTGGAGAAACCAGGAAGAAAAAAAAAAACAGAAATGTGAATAGATAGATAGAGGAAATAAAAATGAAAAATCTGATTTTCTAAGGACATTTTCTCTTGTTTAAAATGTTTGGTACAAGTTTCAGTGCATGATGTGTAAGCATGTACTGGTGTATCAAACTGCTGTGTGTTTCTGTGTTTATTACATTAAGTGATGAGCAGGCAGTGACTCTAGAAGCTGCAATGATGAAGTCCAGAATCAACATGGTGGCTCCAGGTAGACCGATACTGAAGAACCTGGGACTGCAGTGCTTGATGATGGTGTTCACGATGTCCTAGATTGAAAAAAATAAATGAATCAATCACACTCCTATAGCTAGAGCACATTTGTGCTCTCTGCAAAAGCTCTTGGTACAAGTTTTTATCTGACTAAGTAGAAACTGATACAAGTACATATTTTGTGTATAAAGTGGTGTGTTAGTATAACAATACAATAACACACCAGACTTGTGTTAATATTGTTGTCTCCTTCATAACACACACACACACACACACACACACACACACACACACACACACACACACACACACACACACACACACACACACTACCTGGTCTTGGTGCAGCAGTCCTTGGTGCATGATGTTGTAGAAGTGTGTAAGAAAGTCTGTGTTTGGGGAAACATCTTGCCGCCTCTTCATGATCCTGCAGATCAGCTTATAGGCATGAAGCTTCCCCTGCTTGTAACGCTCTGTCAGCTTGGTGGCCTGGTGGAAAACGCAGAAACATATATATTTGTGCACAATAACAGATAAGATATACATACAGTATATAAGGAAGTTAAGCTGTTAACTGGCTTGTTTGTGGAGGTCTTCCTGTCTATGTGTGCGCTGAATTGTTATTTAGCAAACTCATTTCTATTGTTAAAAAGTATATTAAGGGACATTGAATAAAGTTAATATGACAGTATTAACTAACCCTTAATCTCATGTGTGGCTTCAATGTCATGAATATCAGAGGTCTTTTAGTGATCACTAGTCACACCTACCTTGAAGAGCCAGGGAGTGAGGATTCTCAGGGGTGGGATCAGAACAGGGGGCGGGGGAGACGACTGGTTGTCATGAGAAATGCCCAAATTATCTCTGATCTGAAAAAAAAGAAGTAATTTTTAATTACACAATCTTTATAGAAAGTGCTGTGTATTAATTGTGTGTATCAGTACGCACCTTTGCCAGGTTTTGCCACAGTTCACACAGGTAGTCGAAGACCTGAGCATGGATCTCTGGATCTTTGATGCTATTGACGTCCCCCAGGATACCCAGCATCCTCCGCCACATTACCGTGGCAACATCTGCGTGCCATCCAGTTAGAGAGCCACCTGCCATCACACTGCAGTCCTCACTGGGGAACTCACTCGTTTCTAGAATCAATCAATGAATCAATCAGCCTCTCGTTCACAACTGAGAGCTCAGTGGAAGAAAACAATGCGAAAGTAAGCCTACGTGTTTGAGTGTGTGAGTAAGTGAGTATTACCCAGGTCATCTGGAGTCTGTAGGACAGAGTTGTGGAGCTTCTGGTCCAGCTGTAGGTGTGTGTGTGAGTGGGAGTGTGTGCGATCTGTGTGCTCTGCAGTCAACGTGGCAGGGGATGGCGTCTGGGAACGAGAGCCCCCGAGGGAATGCATGGGAGACGCACTCTCAGAACCTAGACATAATAAGAGACACACGAAGAAGAGGAAAAAAGACATTTGAGCAACAACTTCCGGATACATCCGTGTAAAGATGGATTGTTTTACAGAAATATAGTTCTTCATAATGATTATATTATGCACATACCAGTCACAGTGACAGTGTGGCTAAGGCTGCTGGTTTCCGAGTCAATGTGAAGTGTCGTCAAACTTTCTACTTCGTGTTCTTCACAGGCCACGCCGCCTCCTAGGCTGTCCTGGTCCAGTGAGCTGCCTCGTCCACCTCCTCCTCCTCCTCCTCCTCCTCCTCCTCCAGATCCGACTCCACCTCCAGATGCTTCTGAGGTGAAAGTAAAATCTACAGAAAAACAATGTTGAACATTAATAATTATTTTGGGTTCTAGGGCTTTCTCTTTAGCAAGGTTTCCACATCAGGGCAATGAGATGTGCAATAATATGCCAAATGAAGTGTTTTTTCTGGTCTCACTTTAATATAAAATATATTTATATCCCATGACAGAAACTTACAGAGGTCAATCTATCAATTCAAATGTAAAAAAAAAAGCCAAATTTCAAAATTCCTGTGCCATGGTTTGTATGTATTAGGGGAAAAAACAATCGGTGTTTGTTCCTTACTATCAAACTTGCAGGTGGAGTATTGAAAGGCGTTAAAAGAGTCCGACTGGCTGTCTGAGCTGATGACATCAGAGCCGCTGGCACTGGCAGGTGACGTCCACTCAGAGGGAACCCCCGGATCATCAATAGGCCGGAGGTCATCTGTGGGTCGTGATCCAGGACTCTGACCAGCCTCCAGGAGCTCTGGCAGGTCCCTGGGAACCTCCAGACTGCCTGGGCTGCTGCCACGACGGCCCTGTGTATCAAGGAGAAAACAGTTGGGTTGTAAATGTACACTCAACATGCAAGTATGATATTTCTGGTAGCGAATGGAGACAGCAACAGACGTAGGAGATGAGACTAAAAACAGATGCGACTGAGATGAAAGACATTTTCAAAGACTTTAAAATTGACTTAAAAAGGCAGCCAAGTCTGGGATGAATTGAAATGACCACATGGAAAACTGAAAATAGTGTCACAAGAGAAACTAAACATGCAAAAGTCATAAAAGGTAGGGCTGAATGTCAAAGTTTCCTCTATATCTCCACCTCTGTTGGTGTGTGTGTGTGTGTTATACTGACCGCTGTTCCTTTGGCCCTCAGTCTCTCCTGGATGAACTCATCCATGAGGTCAGAGAAGTTTGGGTTGCTGCTTCCCACATCAGTGGAGACTGGACGGGCCTTCTGGACCACCTCCTCTTTGTTGGCTAAACATACACAAACACACATTAAAGACATACACGGAGGCAGATGATAGTCAGTCAAAGATAGGAATAGGCACATGGACACACACACACTCGCGCACACACAAATGGATGAAGATCCACAGATGGACACGCAGACAGGTAAGATGTAAGAAGTGATAGACAGTGACAGATTCATACCTACACAGACAGCTCAAACCACACAAATCTGAGTAATAACCTTTAGGAATTTGTAAGATAATTATGTTATCAGTCTGATTTGCTGACAAAGTCTATTGCAGTAAATTATTTGTACTCCTCTAGATAATTATTTGCTGTATGTAGTGTCCTTGGGTTATGAGAAAGGTGCTTAATGTATTATTATTATTAATATAATAATGATATGGTGACATTTTGTTTTTAATTTTGTCTGGTTCACTTCCAAAGACGGAAGCTGTCAGAAACTGAGAGTGTTTTACACCCAACAGTATTTAAATGACTGTTGTTGATAGTTAAGTGATCAGGCATTATAATAAAATGTCACAATATCCACACAACAAACTGGAGTTTCCCTCTCTGAATTGTAAGAGCAGTCCTGATGTGTATGTACCGTAGGCCCTGAAATAAGCAAAAGACTGAGCGTTAAAAAAAACAAGCCACAACACAACAGGCAAACCCACCAGAAAAGCAATGCGGCAGTTAATTCACACCATGCACAAAGAGCGAGAGAGAGTATCACCTTGTTAGCATATCAGAGGCCCACATTAGTGCAGTTTTGTTACTATGAGTTATGTTGCTGTTAGCTTGGAGGCGATGTCAGTGATCAATGTGAGTTTATAAACTCTGATAGCAGAGAGCGTCCATCAACCCAAAGTCAGATGAGAGTAAAACTGTTGCCTACGGTATTAACCAACAAGTCTTTGATTCCTGAAATTCAGGCTGACAGAGTTGATAGAGCCAGGTTGCTTTCACAACCATGATCGGTGAAGCTTAAAAACAGGATGAAAATCTTGACTTTGCTGCCACCTAGTTGATGAAAATTTCACCTTACTGAACTTTTTTTTTTAAAAAACAAGATTTCAGACTGTAAACAACCACTTACGCCATGGCCTCTTACCACAAAACAAGACAGATTTATGTTCAAGCTGCACTGCCTTACATCACTCAGGGAAGGTCATAACACGTGGACTGGTCATCTCACCACAGTGATCACATGGAGGGAACTGAGGTTGCCAGCAAACAAACTTACCAATAAAAAACAAAGTCCAAATTGTTGTTCTGGGGAACTGAGCTGATCTTCTCAAGCATTAACTGTTAACATTAACAATACTGTGTATCCACAACTAAAATGACTTATTTAGATGTCTACTTCCAGCCTAGATGTTAAGCACCATGATGCTTTTCATGTATACTTTTCATGTATTATTCGACTGTAATGGTTATTTGCCATGACATCAATAGCAACAGGAGTGAGCTCCATTTATGACACAAAGGGCTGGTCTAAAAAATTCAGATGGCACATGAACAAAGGTTCAGTAAATAAATGCTGACGTGTAAGCTGTATTCCACATTGGAATTACATCATAAATGGGTTGGTATTATGGTCCAAGTAGATGTTAGCTCACACTACACTTCATTCACACAGCTTTTGTCCTCTTAAATGGCTTTACAAGCTTGAAAACTCATCTTTGCAGATCTGTGCAATAAAAATGTACAAGTACTGTATGTGCTCAGCCAATTAGGTTGAGCTTACGTAACTACCCGGGATGTCTCTAGAAAGGGATATCACTGAAGATAATCTACTCTTTTTTTCCCAAATGTTAGATGAATAAGAACTATGGATAGCCTTGTCTCAGCACTCCATCAGACTAACTCCGAAAATAAGCCACACTGCCTGAATTGCCGGGCCACATCAGCATATATACTGGAAACAGCAATGGAAATATTTATATATTATGTGGGGCTTCTATGGTGTTGTATATTGATGATGACTCCCTCAAACTCTGCAAAGCAATAGTTCATGCTTTCTTGCTGATCCACTAGACTTGCTCACTGCTGTCCTGTAAGCGCGATAGTTCAAAAATAGGTTTAGAAACACTGCAATGGGTCTTATTACAACTCTGATGGCATAACGCATCAGAGCAGATCAGAGAACTGATAGGTGACTCTTGGATTACAAAGCAGCTACAATACTACTAAAAGCTTTAGTCTTTTGAAAAGAAGCACTTATCTTTCTTGCATATTAAGCCAATCAGTTGACCTTAACAGTGACGTAGCTTGGTTAAATGTGGGGGTTATTGTAGTTCAGCAAAATAATCAGCTGCTGTGAGCAGGAAAATTAAGTACACCACAGCTCAAGCAGCTGTGCCAATGGAAAAAGGATGTACCGTTAAGCTTCCATGTCAATTCCTTTATGAGGACTTAAGAAATATACACATGGGATACATGGTTCCCTTTAACAGGAACAATTCCAATCTGGTTGAGTAAGCTCATTCTAATCAGCATAAACTGTGCATAAACTTTTTTAGTGCTGTGATCTGTGAAGTTGTGTGGTTAAACTTGTAGAGCCCTGATAGAAGGCTCCTGTGCTCACAGAACAAGGATTATGCATAAACATCAGCAGCCACAGAATTAAACTAGTTAAACACAAGGCCAGCTAGCCAGACAACCACACAACCACAGCCCATCATTTATGGCTTTAGTCTGCATGGACTACCAGATCACTGGGGTTGATAGAAATACGGTTATAAAAATGTAAAAGTGAAGTTGCTGTCAAATTGTTGACATTAATTATGTCAATGGTCAACAATCAATTCAGAATAATTTTGCCATCTACTGTGGCAAATCCCACACATCTAACACAAAAGTAGACAAACCAAAGAAACTTGCAAGCGGCTGGTAAGTGTCATTTGGCACAAGTCAGCGAGAAACACATCTGAATAAAGGTGAGGAAAAAAATGGCTGTGAAACAGTAATTCCACATCAAGACAGATTCAGATGGAATGAATCACTGTGCTCAGGTCTCATTTTCAAGACAAAATAATTTAACCCTAATTCTGCAGTCTGCTAATCTCAAGAATTAGAATGAATAGAAATAGGGTATTTGCACTGCTGATTGAAACATGCCATTTACCAATCATCAGGCTTGATATTATCCTGCGGCAGTGTACAAGGCAAACAACCATACTAGATTGCTGATTTGAACACGTTTTCCTATCCATTTAAACTCATTGTATATGCCACCATTATAAAGATGGCCATTCTCACATAAGGGCTTATGCTGCATTCTAGTGGTCTGAGTATGAACTACAGCAATATGTTTAAACTACATATATACATAGCAACTAGTGCTGACTCTTCTAAAATAATTCACATCACTGATTTACCTTTATAAACTCAATTTCATACCTACACATGTAGATGTAAAACACAAAGCTTTTAAAACAGAAAATGCCACAAAACATTTGGGGACTTTCTATGAGGTTTTATGTATAGCCACATCCATATTCTTTTATCTGTGCCTTATTTTATTCTGTGGACTGTTGTTTCCTTCTGTGTAGCTGTAAGGGGCCGGAGTCCGCGGAGGAGGCGAAGGAGGCACGCATGCAACATCGAGGTGAGAGAGGAGGAGGTGGAGAAGGGGGAAAGAAGGAGAAGAGGTTAAATTCCCACAGCCCCTGAGAAGGTAGAGGACAGGATGAGGAGGAGGGAGGGGACCTCTGAGGTAGAGGAACAAGTGAGAAGGCATGGGGGGAGGGGGAGGAGGGGGAGGAGGAGGAGGAGGAGGAGGAAGGGTGAGGGGTCCTCAACAGGAGGCAGGCTGGAGGAGGGGCTACGTTCAAGAGGAAACACATCAACAGGGAATTTGAATTTCAGTCCAGCAGCAAGATGATGAGTTTCAGCCAAAAAAAAAAAAAAAAAAAAAATCATTCCGTCATAACAAACCAGTTAAGAACAGCCAAAAAGGAAAAGAGAGTTGTTGATGTTTGTGTTTTGTGAGTATTTGTCTTTTCCGCAGTTTGTTGTTGGACTTTACTGGTGTTGTGCCCTTTGTGAGCGCTTCGTTCGTTGCGATCCTCACCTGGCGTGGTCGTCTTTCGTCCAAAGTAGCCCAGGACATGGGAGTAGAGGTCTCTTAGCGACGCGTCACCCATGGCAGCCCGGCCCTGTCGCTGTGGCGACGAGCCTTGGGATGACCCCTGACCTCGGGGCCGGGGCTTGGAGGACAGAGCGTGAACCACAGTCTTATACATGCCACCAAGAAGAGCCCCCTGGTGGTGCCGTGAGACAGTGCTGCCAGGCTCCTGGGAGCGTGAGCGGGAGGCCCGAGATCGTAAGGCAGAGCGTCCCAAACGGCCACGCACCCCCGACGACACACCAGAGGAACCTGAACTGCTTGGTAAGGCCTCTGAGTGAGCCTCAGGGCCCGGACTGGATCCCGCACAGGATCCAGGATGCTGCTGCTTGTCCTTGTCTCCTGCTCCAGTCCCAGCCCTGTTTTCCAGGCCTCCAGCACCTGCTATGCCCCCCGCCCCACTGTTATCTGTAACAGTCCCAGAGCCCGATCTCTCATGTGCCCCTACTCTATGGCCAATGCCTGCCACAGAGCCAAACTTACCTGCACCCCCTGCTCCCAGCTTTCCCCCTGACCCCGCCCCAGCTCCGGACCCCTGCCTCTCGCCAGCTGAGTGGCTATGAGTGTGGAAGTGACTGAGGCGGCGCAGCCTGGCTCTCCAGTGGGCCTCTTTACTCTCAAGGGGGTTGTGGAACTGAACAGACTCGGTCGAGGGCCGGAAGCTGACATGGACACCCCCAGAATGGTGCCTCTTGGCGCTACTACGGGACATCTTGGGCTTAGTTAGGTCAACAGGATGGGGAGTTTGAATTGGTTCAATGCTAGATTCTACTACGTTGTCTTGTCTGATTAAACTGGACCTATCGCTTGCAACTGCTTCTTTATCATCCTTCTTCTCGTCTCCCAGTTCCCTTCGCATGTCACATTTTCCCTCCCACCCAGCTCCTCTTCCTGTATTTCCTCCCCTTTTCTCCTTCTCCCCAGTGTGTCTCTCTAAGCTGGCGCTTCCTTTAGCATTGGGTGACGGCCACTGACACTGCAACTCCAAACACTCATAGATGCTCCGCTGCTCTGTGTAACCCTCCTCTGTTGAATCAACACTGCTGTGTCTCACTGATTTACTTACCTGCCTGTCCTCTGTCACAATCTGTCTCTCCTCTCCTCTCACCACCTTTCTTGCCTGTCCCATCTGTCCTGTATATTCTATTTGTGTTCTAGCTATCCCGGTTTGCACTGGTACAGATGAAGGTACAGCATTGTTTTCTAATGCATGAGCAGGACTATCTCTCTCTCCTGTCTCCTCCTTCCTCTCAGCTCCTTTGTGAGTGAAATAGTCCCGAATAGAGGAGAATAAATCGTCCTCCTCTACCACAGCCCCTATTTCACCCTCCTCAGCATCGATTTCCTTTTCAGTAGAGAAGTTGAAGGCAGAATCCCAGTCGCTTACCCAATCAGAACTACAACCTCGGCTTTGAGAGCCAATCTGGTGCCAGAACTGGTCACATACACTACCATCATCTTGTCCCTCTGAGGTAGAGGAAACAACACCATTGGATAAGGTAAGAGGGGTGGGAGAGGAGGAGTGGAGGGGGTGTGGGAGTGGTTGAGCTGTGTGGCTATTGGCTGTGATTAAGGAAGTAGCTGTGGAGTGGTGGTGGTGGTGGGGGTTCGGGATCAAACTGGGATCCCTCTGTGGGTCTTCACCTTTGACCCGCTCTGCGATGAAAGGCTCCATGATATCAGAGGCACTGCTGCTCCTTGCAAGAGAGGAAGGGCCCGGGGGATCCAGCTCACAAGCCACTGCCTGGAACACCTCAGAGCAGGAGGTGGGCGGGGCCTCGTCGCTCTGGGAAGAGTGTCGCATCCGAGACGGGCGGGACGTCAATGTGATTGGCGGGTCCTCGAGGTCTAGTAAATGAAGATAAATGAAGGGAGGTTAGAGGAGAGGTAAACGGGAATGCACACATATGTAAATACACATTTTACAAACATACACACACACACACAGACATACACACACCTAAAATAACATAAAAAGATACATAAATCTGCAAACATAGTTTTCTCTCAAGTATGATCATTGTTCTATTTTGATGATCATGTTTTCTTAAGTGGCTAGACGAGATAACAAGACGCTATGTAAGAAAACACAAGAGTTTCCATTTTTTAAGTAAATAAGACTTGGAAAAAAAAGACATTATAATACTGTCAAAGCTTAAGGGCATGGTCCTGAATGCCAAAATCTAATCTGTGGTCACAAATCAAATCATTATATCATGTTCATAAATTGGTTTAGCTTGGTGGGATAAAATCCAAACAGATATGCCATTGGTATTTATTAAGCTGGGATGTGGATCTTATCGGTCTCAGTATAAAAAGTTCTGAGATATAAATTTGAGCAGCATTTGTTTGGGTTATGACTTTTTGAGCATTATACATTTCAGTTTAACTCAATATTAGCAGTGGTCTGGGTAGAGCGAACCCTGCCTGCAAAGAAAAAAAACGTCTCTTGCTTTCTTTCACTCTTTAAATTTATACTTTAATAACACTCACAATTTGAGATCATTCAGGACGTTGGCCAATCTAATAGCAACTGACTCATAGTTACATAATGAGTAAAAATCTTATGAAATAATAGATTACACTAAGCAGGAAAAGTCATACCACTAAGGGCTTGGACACACTCCTTGCTCATAGATTTAACCCATAGTAGTCTATTTGGCAGATGGTCATGTTGGACCTCCACAAATATGTACATACGCACACACACACACTCATATACAAACAGGCAATATCTAAGTAAAAGCACTTAAGCGGAGGATATGATCAAAGTAAAATCGTCAACATTGCCTACTGAACAGAAGGAGAGGAGTCAAATCAAATGCCATCCAAAGAATAAATGGCTTTAAAATAAATATCACAGAAAACCCCAGTGGTAGGAAGCTCCACAAGATGGGTGCAGAAACAAAGGGGAAATACTGTATGCTTGAAAAAGGGGAGAAAAGAGACAGAGTTAATGAAATGGCATAGGGAATATGCATGCAAGCAGGCAGACAAGTAAAAGATGCAGAGAAAGAAACCCGCAGACTGGAAAACATGCAAATCAGGTTTCATGCAAACATGAAAACAACAGAAACAGAGACATTGTCTCCATCTACCTGTTAACATCAAATACTATGAAAATAAATGTATAGCAAAATCAAAATGTTAGATGCCATTGTTCTTCAGTTTGTGCTTCAGATAAAAAATGGTTTATAGTCTCATAAATATACGAAAGCATACAAAGCACTCTTCAGTCAAAGTGCTTCATTGCTGCTGTTAATGACTTTGCTTTCAGCTAAACCTTCACAGTTCAATCATTTCAATTTGAACAGAATTATTTTTCATTCCCATTTTCATGACATTTCCATTCTCTAGAGCAACGTTTACATCCCTCCTTCAACACCTATATATATGGTGATGATGGTAGCAAATTTTCCTCTATTTTTATAATGACAAAAATCTCAAGTAGAGTGCTACAATATGCAGTTGTTCATCCATTGTCACATGCAAAATTTATGGAAATGCTGATGAGTTATCACACATGATGCATCGTTCGAGCATTTCTCACTAGTCGGCCTAGACACAGGTCAAAAAAAGGGAATGCTGTATGATTCTGGATGTACCACATGCAAACTGTTGCTTCAGTAATGCCATAGAGGTAGGCAGAGAAATTGATAAGACACAGACGACAAGCATAAAGTTTGTTTGACAGACGTTTAAAGTTTTCTAGGCAGACAGCAGGCAGGCAGACAGGTAGTGCAAAGAGTGTGTACCTGCCAGCTGGTCGGCAAGGGGGGGTAGTAAAGGGTGGTGGTGGTGGAGGAGGACAGGAAGAGGCGGAGCCAGAGCAGGAGCACTCTTAGCACTGCGGATAAAGGCTGAGGACAGCAGAGAGTCCCCCGTAGAACAGCTACGCAGGGCTGAAGAGGTGGGAAGAAGAAGATAGAAAAGAAATAGAGGAAAAGGGGACGGGGGAGGGGGAGGGGACGGGGGTGTGTGTGGGGTGAGGCAGAAGAGGAAAGCAATTAAGGAGCGGAGGCAAGAGAGAAAAGAAGGGCATTGTTGATGTGAGGTGAAAGGTAAGTGGGAGAAAAGTGGATGTATGGGTGAGGGTGGAATAGTAGAAGGAATGAAAATAAGGTGAGTGAAAAGAAAGACCAGAAAAGATGAAGAGATCATTGGTAGAGAAGAAGTAAAGAGGTTGCATTAAGTGGATGGAGTGTTGGGAGGAGAAGAATGAGCAAGAAAAATTGGTGAAAAAATTTTTTAAAAACACAAAGGGACAAAGAATAGAAAGGTATTTTGGGGGAGAAAGTCAAGAAATGAGTGAAAAGACAGACAGGCCACAGGACAGTGTAGAAAAGAGGAAAATTCAAGGACAGACACAGAGGGCAGGAGACAGGGAAAGTGAAGGAGGAGTGAGACAGGGTTAGCTCTGGAGGAAAGACAGTGAGACAGTGAGAGGCAGGCAGCAGCTTGGCGCTCTGTACAGCTAAAATCTCCTCTCATGACCAAAATACACAAGCTACTTATTTAGAGCTAGTCAGATACACTTAGCTTTCAATCACAACAAAATGACGGTGTCTGCAGACCTGCAAGAATGTTAGTTAGCATGAACGGACCCATTTCTCACAGAGAAAACACAGTGAGAAACTTTAAAGCTTCTACAAGTAATGCTAAACTGCAGAACAGACCCTGAGAGGCTGCTCAGCAGTGGTCTTTTTATTCAGGGTTATTAAATATACTACTGAGATATTTCTAGAGCCTACAGACACCCTGCCAACACTATTCTATCATTTGCTTGGCATTATGGTATCTACAATGATTTTGTCATTTTTCACTCCACACAAAGTATATCATAATTAAAAAATGGCAAACATGTAATTTAAGAAAATACATGTGTATGTTATATGGAGTGCTATTACTTTATTTGACTAATGTATAATATTACTATTTCAATTTTGGCAATACACCTATTAATATCTTATCGTGTGGTGTGACCATTTGTTTCACACCGATGGCCACAGTTGAAAGCTTGACATAAACAAGATTATGCTGGGGAGGAGGGATGACAGTAAGCATACACACAACTTCCTGTCAGGCAGACAGGCAGGAGGAGAAACAAAGAGGAGAGACAAAGTCAAGTCAAATAAAAGGGACTTGAGAAGAAAGAGGAGCTGTCTACAGTGCCCTGAGAAAAGACAGGATGCTAGTTTTTCACTATTATGCTCCCCTTCAACACTCACCTAGACACACATCTCAGCCAGTTTAAACAGGATACACAGAGCGACGTCTGGGAGTCTGTGCTATAAACATGACTGATACTGAACTGACTACTACCGAAGAAGTTAGGTTGAGGAGGACCGTCGTCTAAGAGAAGGGATACTGACCTACAGTCTTCTGGCGGACTATACTCCTGGCCTTTTCGATGCCTGGTGAGCCAGCGGTGGTGGCGCTTCGCTGCCTCATGGCTGCAGCCTGTCCTGGTTGGTCTCTGCTCCAGCCTTTAGAGAAGGAACGATCCACAATCTGCCGCTGGCCCTCCGAACCTATACCTACATAGTTGAGAGAGAATGTCTTGTACAGTACACATTCACCGGTTCTTATTTAAGGACGTATGCTACTCGCTGAGAGCTGCTAGCGAGTGTAAAGATGTGATGCACGCATTTCTCTTTTATTTCATGGTTTATACTTTGCTATATTTTGTAAATATTCCAATTCTCTTCATTCTTGTTTTGTTTCATATCAAACTGACATTTATATTGTTACAAATTTCATTCTGGTCACCTTTGAGAAGTTGTGTGGAATTTCTGGCAGCCAAAGGAGGAAACTCAATGTGTAAGCCTTTAACCTTTGACTTTTTGCACATTGGATATCAAACTAAGGATTATCATATTGTGTCAACAGATTGTAATTCCTTTGCAGCGTTGCAGTTGGCTCAGGGTTATATAATGTCAAAAACAGCTGGCTGCGTTTCAGATCCCCTGTTAGGAAGTTCTGCGTGCCTGCTGGCAATAAAGGCCTCTAGTGACCGACCAACCTTTTCCTTTATGTTTCTTCTGTTTTTGTTCACTGAGTTTGTCCAGAGGCAGCTCGTTCAGATCAACACTGTACAGGTTCCTGGCCAACACCTAAGACACGGAGAAATACACACTGTTTTAACACTTTCTGAGTTTATTAACTAGTACTTGAAGGCAAAAAGCAGATATTTCATAAGCTGAGAGAATGGAAATATGCATCAGAAAGATTTCTGAATGTAATCTAGTCACAATAATGGCAGAGCATGTGAGAAATAGAATTAAAGTGAATACAGAAGCAGAATGATCAGGCATAAAAACAGGAAAGGAAGTGCTGCTTCCTTCATTTAAGTCATCCTCTACTTCACTAATGACCTTTTTATGTGCACATGTTGTAGTAAGTAAGTGAATTTTAAAAAAAAACTCAGTTGACTTGTTCTACATTAAATTTCTTAATTCAACAACTATTCATTTCTTAACATAAAGGTTGGAGGATAACATGATGAAAGTATAGTAACTTCCAGCACCTTGGTGAGGGTCTCCATGGTGAGTGACCACTCAGTCACCAGCTCCTCCCAGCAGGTAAGGGAGGAGAGGACGGAGAGGAGGTCATCCCACAGTTCTCTGCTGATGTAGACGTTCAAGTTCCCCTTAATCCAGGCTACTATCAGTGTCTGTACAGAGAGAAAGTGATGAAATAAAGACATGCCATGTTAGGAAAGTACATTCCAGCTCCCTACTCATAAAAACAAAATACAAGTCAGCTGAGTCATACCTGTTCACTATCAAAATTCATTGTAGTATCCAGAAAAAACAGCATGTAGTTAAATGCTTTTTATGATTGTAGGACAACACATGCTCTTTACAATAAAACCGCACTGTTGTGTAAGCAGAGCTTCCATTTATGTTTTAGAGTGCTATTGATTGTATTAGCATCACTGTTGTAGAAGATATGAAGGCAGCACAGATTGAAGGTAGATTAATTTGAGACAAAGATCATATTCAAATAAATTGCTCTTTAATTAGATGATTATATCACTCAGTCTACACTGATATAATGTGCTTTGGTATATTGTTTTGGGTAACATTATGTTTAGTATTTTAGAGCACTTCAAGCCAGGCATTTTTTTTTTTTATAAGAGCAGAATATAAACAGTAATACAGTTTACTCCTGTCTACTGTGTACTCCCAACACACAAATAACACTGGAATACTGTACAAAACTTTAAGTTTGCAAATCATGAAGAATATATCTCCAGCTAGTGTCTAATAGTGATAGTACCTGAAAGATAGGTCCAGCCAATCTGCCTGACAGTGTGTTGTTCTTCTTGCCTGGAGGCATGATGGATGGAGGTCTTTTCATCACAGACTCTGTCACCCTCAGCAGAACCAGTAAGATCTGCTCCCTATGACCGCCAAAAAACAAGCAGATGTGACAACAGCTTTAATGACATGACACCACTGACATGTATTTAGATGGCATTTCCTTGTTTCATTGTGTCTACCAGTACAAGAAGTGCAATTTATTGTGTGTAACTGTGCAGCTCTTGTTTTTACCATGTTTTCTGGTCCATGGTCTCATGCATGACAAGGCTGCGGTAGATGTTTAAGACTCTCTTGCACATGTCGACATGCTCCTCTAAAAGGATCTTGATGTCGTTGGCTGGCTCCAGTAAGAAAACGTTAGAGGAGTGGGTGATAAAGACCTGAAGAGGAGACAAGCAGTTGGGATGTAAAATGGGTTTTTAAGCACAATTCTACAAGGTGGATGAGGAACAGAAACAACAAATCTGCAACAATAAGATGTTTCTGTATGTTTGCCCGTGTGTGTGTGTGAATATGAGTGAGACTGAAAGACACTGTAAGTGCCTGTGAGACCCAAACCTGTAGTGTAGTCTGAACTCCTGCATGAACACTGTACTCTAACAGTTCACTGTCAATCGCCTTGTTTCCCTGAGGAGAAAATAAACACACAAAGTTTAGTCACAATTACCTATGAAAATACAGGCATCTGTTTATGTTAAATATTTAGTCTTTGAGGAAGAATTTGATCTTTGACATTGACATCAGCAAGGTTCAAGGAGCACATACAGTAACTTTTTCCAAGCCCAGGATTCATTGTCTTTATAACTGCAACAACAGGGCCAGCCCTATAAACACGAATGTCTGTGACTGACTGACTGACTGACTGACTGACTGATTGACTGACTGACTGACTGAGTGACTGAGTGATGAAGTTACACCATTGGTCAGCTGAAGCTTGGGACAGCCAAGTTTCCCAGAATGCATTTCTGCACCTGCACCAACCGACAGCAATGGCAGAGACTTTGAGCCAGGCTAAAAGCTGTTGTAATTTTCATTGTAGGACTGTTAATATGTCACTTTATTAAGTTTTAATATTTTTGCCCAGGTGAGAAAATAACCATTTAGATTCCCAAAATGTGGTCAGTTTATCCAAATAACACCTATTTGAAAATGTCAGAGATGTTTCAGAGCCACTGGTCGGGTGAGAGCAGCTGGTAAACGTCTGTTGTCAGCTTTTTGGTGATTTATCACTGGCTCTAATGTCTCCACAGCACATTGATATATGATATAATTCCTTTTGGAAGATAAATGATGGTCTCTCATCTCTCTGTCACTGAGGTTATTTTTTTGTGAGAAAAAAAGTGTGAGCTTTGAGTTGAGATGATTTTGTCACAGTACAGTCAGGCAGGTGTGTTGAAACTGAGCTGCTGCTGTCAGCAGGAACACTGCTGCTCCAACTGAAGAATAATTGTACTGCGTCCTCCTGTCCTTGGAAGTTTGTATTCCTGAGTCGAACTTGCCAAGTCCGAACTACTACTTCCTCTAGCCTTTCATACATGGTCTATCCATATACTAGGTTTTGACCTAGTCTTGTTCTTTCTTTTCTCAGAGACTACCTGTAAAAATGCCTTGTGGGCTGGTTCAGAGTGAAAAAACCTAGCAGTGCTTAAGTAGTACATGTCGCATGTGTATATCAAGATCTGTTCACATGGCCCACCTGAATACCGGCTGATTATATTTCTGATTTCAGGTGATTCCTCACCTCATCATCCTTGTCTCCAAGCTGAGAGCCTGTATCCATGCTACTTGCAGTGGCTATGGGATAGGGTCCCTCCTCCGGCTCCTTCATAAACACTGGCTTGTCTTCCATGGAGATCCACTCTTGGTAAACACGGACCACTTTTCGCATTGCTGCAGCTTCGCACATGGGAAGAAGAAAGGCCTATGATGGTAGAAACAGATATATATATATATATAAGTATTATCACGTGACATTTCTTATGTTATACTTATGTTAGAAAAATACTGTGTAGATCCTCAACAAATGTGGACATATCATTGCATATTTTTATCGGTGCCTGCTTTGTAATTTATATTTTTAACATTGTTGAATAATATGTTTCAGTTCCACTGTGTCGAACTGTCTTACACCCCCACTTACTAAAAAATAAAATCACTTCTCCTTCACCTGTCTAAAGATCTCAGTGATGAAGTTGACGTTGGTTCTGGAGCTGGTCAGGACTCTCCTCACCACCTCCATGTCTGTTAGCTGCTCTTCATCCATGGAGCAGAGCGAGGAGGAGCTGGGCTCCCTCTCTGTCAATGTAGATGTGTTGGAGTGACTCTGTTCAGGTTCACCCCCAGTCCCTGAACCCCCACAGATCCCCATGCTGCTTCCTCCTGGTCCTAATGAGCTCCCGCTCCCTTCCAGGTGGTTGTCAGATCGGATACCTCCTCCACCGCTGTCGTCTGAGCTGCCTGCAGAGCGAGCAGCCAGTCCGGCTGCTGCTCGCTGGAGATGAAGAGTTATACAGTGAGGTAAGAAAGTAAGTAGAAGTCAGAAGAATAAGAGACAGAAAATAATTTCTTAAAGGCCTGTCTTAAAACAACACTGAAACAAGTTTTCCTCGCTGTAATCATTCCTCCTGTCCATATTGGCTATTAAAAGCTCCCCTTCAAATGTGCTAAGCTGGTGTTATGGAACATTCTTATATTATTTAATATAATTTTGTCTAATCTCTCACCAGCCTTTTTACATTTGCAGTTCTAACCAGCTGATGTGTAGTAGGTTTTTGTCAGGAAAAACCCTCTAAACAACAAGTTCTACCTTGTTCAAAAACAGGAGCTCACATTTGACCACTTCAGTGATGTCAACATGATAAAGTACTCTTTCCAGTGACTCAAACCACTACTTGGCACACTATCTATTACCACAATATGTGTGTGTTACCTGTATGTTCTTGGGGACGTTCTCTCCCTCTGTTCCTGGGATGTGTGTGTGTGTGTTGGGTCGTGGCTCCAGCCAGAAGGAAACCAGCCAGCGGATGAAGATAACTCGAGCCTGAAGGAAACTCTCTTTGGTGCAGTAGATTGTTTCACCACCGTCCTGCTCCCTGCGCACCACGCTGTAGTAGGGTTTAGAACGCATCGGAGGCACATCTGCAAGGACAGACAATGATCTTTAGGTTGTGTACAGTAATAAATAATGTTCCTGTTCTGTCAATGTACTCCAATGAGTTTCTAGGTGGACGGTGGTGCTATCAAAATACTTCAATATGCTTTAAAATCATAATTTATATTTATAAAAGTTAAATGTTATGATTGCCATATTTCAAGATCGTATTGTTCTTACAGTAGAAGCTCACAAGTAGCTCTTAATGATTTCATTGTACTGACCCAGTATGGGGCTGTAGAGGCTGGTTTCCATGGCGAAGTTGGGAAAGATGTGTGAAAGGTAAAATTTCCTGAAGTGACCAAAGAGGAAGCTGAAACCACGTTCATGGTTGTCTTTACAACGCCACTCAAGAGACTTGGCCTGGTGGATGCACACAAACACACAAAGACAAACAAGCTCATGTTATAAAGAGGGCATTACGCACACAAAATAGGGTTGAGTGGAGAAAAGCTCCATTGTTTTAAAGGGAGAATGTGCCACTGTGTGTGTGTGTGTGTACATGCATGAGTGTGATAGCAGCAAGAAGAGGAAACACAAGAGCTGTGTCAATAAGGGAAGAAACTTGTATAAAGGGTTAGTGATACTAGTCAGACATTAAATGAATACTTAATCTACCATCATGTTTGTCAGTAGCTGATAGAATACCTGGTTTCTCCCACATGTTTAGCATTAGTAAGGAGTCAGAGCATTCTTATTGTGTAATTATGTTCTGTTAGCTTTGTTAGTAAGAAATAATGATAATACCTGGTTTACCATGTATTTCAGTAGCGCTTCTAGAAAATAAGCAGTGAGGTCTTCCTGGTTCTTGTCACCTGACTGGGGAGGAACCAGTGGAGTGATTTCTTCTGGGGTCACCTGAGCTGCAAGGGGGGTGAAGCAGGGAGATTACATTGAATACTTGTCTCTGTAGATTGTGGTTCCAATCATATCCATTATATCAAAAGGTGCAACAGTGACTGGTTCATTTCCTTAATGAAAGCTCATTTATCATTCTGTCCCCACTGTGTTTGTTTGTGTGTTTATTCTACTAACTCTCTGTTAAACTCAGCGACGGGTTGATCAGCGTGTCCAAGGTGCGTGGAGTCCCGTGGCAGAGTGGTGCTGGGAAGCCAGGGATCAAACAGGCAAACATGCAGAGCTGCTCACGCTCCGCATTAGTCTGTAGTGCCTGCATCCACAGCAGGAACAAGCGCACACCTTCACGGCGGATCTACAGAGCAGATGAGAGATAGAGAAGAGAGACAAGGTATGAAGAGAATCCAAATAAGTGTGTATCACTTGAAGCATTTAGTTTTTCTTCCCCAACATTATTAAATTAAGAAGACAAGGCTTAGGAGGCGGGGAGGACTAGGATCTAGGGGCTGTGACTGACAGGTAACACAGAGTAAACCCAGGTCAGAACAGTACCTTTAGAGAGTTCCCAGTGTGCAACAGCTTCTTGAGGATCAGCCCTGAGAGAGAAAGACATGTGAGCCTGGTCATTTAAAACATCTGTGCTCAGTAAATATAATGTAAGTTAGTCAGCTCCTCATACATTAGTGTGCAGATTTTTCCATCCTTTTGCATTTGGGAAAATACTGAGATATCCAACTGCACTAAACACATCTTAAGGAAAATGGAAATGCATTGTTGAAATTCTACACAACTGCACAGCAACGTCATGCCATAAATTCTTCACTATTTGTAAAGTTTTGGAGCTGTTTTGTCTCTTTACATTACATGAAACAATCTATCATGTGAGTGGCCAAAACTGGTTCAACCTGATTCAGCAACGCTGGGACAATCTGATCATGTCCACACTTATGAGACAAGCTGCAACACATGTTTCAAGGGGCCGAGTGTGGTTTTGTGGTTCTTACCGATGCTGTGGAACTGCCATCGTCTCTGAATTCTCTCTGGTAGGAGCTGGAGGATTTTCTGAAGAAGGGAAAAAAAAGACATATCAAGAGAACAATTATTATATATTTGTTAATACATCTGTTAATGATATTCCCTTTTCCATATTACCTCACAGGTCCATTGTTTACAACATGACCATTAAAGAGTCTGGCTTTTGGACTGTGCTGTATATGCTGTAGCTATTCTGAATCTAATCATATCGGATTCAGACAATTTAACAGTGGACAAAATGCAATATGAGGACATTTAAGTTAGTAAGAGATTTATAATATCAGTTTTATATTAAAATATATATATAATATAAATATATTTTATAAATTCAGTTTATTGTGGAACCATAATTTCAACTCACACCTAACATGGGAAACCTATATTTAGCACATTCTTTTACCAAAGTGCTCACTGGACTTGTGTTTTGCCCCGGCCCTGTTCTGAATTTAAAGAGGAGTATGTGGAGTGTGGAGGGGCAAATAGAGGTCAGCAACACACACACACACACACATACATACTCTCTCTCTCTGTTATCTTATCCTGGCTACTGTAAAGCACCACCACCCAGCTCTGAGTGTTGCTAAATGCCTGTGGTCTTACTCTGAGGTCAATGCCAGCTGGTGTTATGGTACTGACCAGGACCACCTACATGAGTTACAGCTCATGGAATCATAAACACCTCCGCGATTTAGTTTCATGTCATGTCAAAAATCCATTTTGTAGTCATGCTGCAACTAGCATTTAGTTCATAAGAGCAAAATAGCACAAGTGAAACTTCCATTTCTCCTCAGACATTCCACTAACTCTTTCTCAGGAATGACTTCTTCTTCCTAGATAATCTACATGAATCTATAATTCCTTTATAACTTTGTAGAAGTCAATCTTGTGCCCTTCCTACTGCATGTGTTCACTTTGTTTCCTGTTAATGGTAGAGATGATGCAGGGAGAAAAACACACACAACATTTTAAGAACCAAGACTTCATAAGAAATAATGAGAGCATGTGCTACAGTAGGTGGTTTCCAGGGTTGGACTGCAGCAAATACCTCACACATTTGAATGAATTATAATCAATGTGCAGGTGAGATAGAGAGGTTTAAACAGTAGTTGTTCTGCAACTACTGTTTAGTTGTTCACAGTTAAATATTGACGGACACTATTGCAGCCCATCAAATCTAGTGGTCCGTTGCCTCCATGCTTCCATTTGTTATCCCACACTTTTTTTTAGATTTCCAGTAGAAATGTACAAAGTAGAAATGTGCAATATTTTATTACCTCAAAGATGAAGAGGATAGAGTCCAGCTCCTCCCTCTGAGACTTGTGACCTGAAACACAGACTCACTTGAAAAACATCACCATGATATGAATCTAATAGCAAGTACTTATTGCTATTAAACAGAGCAGGTAGGTACCCTGTTGAAGCTGACCAATCAGCACTTGTCTTATTATTTGGTTCATGACTTTAATGTAGGTGAAACTTACCTTTTTGCTTGAGGCTGACTTCGATGGTGACAAAGTTCTCAAAGAAGACATAGTAGATATGGGAGTAGTTCAGGTCAAAGAACTGCTTCAGCTCTGAGGGCTCTGCATTTTCTGCACAATTAGAGGGTAAATGAAGTTGAGAATTAACTAAAACACACACTCAGGTGAAGAACACTAAGTTAAAGTGTACACAAACTTGTCTCTCATATCAAATGTTCATTAAACTTGGAACCCTCCCACCACCGTAACACAAAACATCAAATATGCTTCTTCAATTTGACCTCCACACATCTCTTCCTCCACACACATAGGTGTATGCAGTCAGAGAAAGACAGAAAAAATATAATAATAAAAACATAAGAGGAAACTTCACAATGAATCTGAGTAATATGATTTTAAAATGGACATTTAAACCAGTTGGTATGCACTCCTCGTCTAAAAGATTTCCATTTAGGAGTCTAAATACATCTATAATAATGAGAAAAACTTGTGTTGTGAAGACCACATATTTCTGACTTTTCATCACAGGAAGTACATTTAAGTAATCTCACCTCACCGCAACATCTGGGTTCTCTAAATACACTCGTGTCACGTCAAGCCGCAGTAAGAAAGACTCACAGCCCAGTCTGAGTCGCAGCCACAGTTTAAGACATGCTGCTCTAAAAGATGGGAAGTTTACCTTAATGTGTTCTGGTCAGAATCTCTGCCTCAACACAACTAGCTGTCATTAGGAAGGAGACGTACTGATTCGGACACTGAGATAAAACACATGCTCATACTGAGAATGCACCCACCAGTGTAGCCCAGGGTCAAACCAGAAAGAAAATACACAAGTATGTGAGACTATCTTAAGCTACGCACAGCCGCACACATGCATGTCAACAGGTACACACACAGACACACACATACACACAGACACACAGACAGACAGACAGACACACACCCACACCAAGAAGAGCCTCTGGTGATAGACTGTCTCTGGCTTTGTTTATATGACGTCCGAAAGCTGAACTCTGCCCCACACACACACAAACACACACACATACACACACACACGCACACGCACACACACACACAGGCCATCTGTGTTCTGTGCCATAGTGGTTGCCCTTGTAAGGTCTTTGTGGCCTAGCTGAGTGGTTTTCTATCTTTTCCTCTGGGGACTGGCATTTTTCACCACCTGACTGCACTGGCCATTTCTCAAGCTGATGTACTTTAACGACTTCCCTACAAAACCCAAAGAAAATTATTTAGTCACTTAACACGTGTCAACAGAGCAACATTAAGTTGTAGTGCTGGATTCTCCATTAGTTCAGACCTCAAATGTTTGACTTCATGATGACCAGAGTTACATTTACCTGCTGTTCTATGTAAAACCAAGTCTGAATCACTCATCTTCCTGCTTTAGGCAACACATGCTATCTGTGGTTTTCATAATGTGCTGACCTTAATTCTGACCTTATAATGTGATTTGGCGGTGACATCCTCTGTCAGAGGACTGTGCTAAATAGCTCATATACACAAAACTATATTATTTAGAGCAGTTGTTCTCAACCTGGGGTCTGGCCCCCCAGGGGTCCTTGAGGGGGTTCCAAGAGGTCCCCAGAAAAATGAGGAATATTTTAATTTCACTATTATTTCACAGACTAGAAGTTAGCCCAATGAGAGAATGTAAAAGAATGACTATTGCGGTCATAGGTTTCAACAGTCATGAATGCAGTTATGCAATAAAGTTGTCACAATACCAGAATTTTAAACTTTAATACCATACTAGTATAAAAAAACAATACTCGATAACTCTTTTGATACCAGGCATTGCTAACCTGACCCACCAGTTGTAGTGGGTTCATTGCTGGAGAGAATGCCATAACAGCTGCAGGTTGAGGATTGGTTGATTTTCTCTAACAGCCTTATCATGGAATAACTCGATCTTATCAGATAAGGATTCTTGAGACATCTTATCAAACACAGATCCACAGCCTGTTGTGTATCAGTTTGGGGTTCATTGACACCAAAAAGGCTGAGAACCACTGACTTAGAGTACTGCCAGATTATTAAAATCTGCAAATAAACACAGTCATGGTTTTGTCCTAAACAAAACAGTAGGCCAGATTATTAAAATCTGCAAATAAACACAGTCATGGTTTTGTCCTAAACACAACAGTAGGGCGAGCAAATTTTCTTTTTGTTCTGTCATCAACAACAGAGCCAAACAGGACTTGAGAGCATTTATTTAATAGCCCGATTGCATCAAAAGGGATTGCAAAGCTTCTTGTTGAATCATTCTGTCTGATTAGACATAAACTATTCTATTATAAAACTTGTAAAAAATACTCTTAGTGCTCAGTCTCTATTTCCTACAGTGACTATGGTGAATATTTTTCAGGAAACTGGTCAATGTGTTTTCATGAGAATGATGTTTACATGGGCAACATTATCAACATGGATAAACAGATCTTGCTCTAGGGTATATTTAGCCTGGTTTCTCCTCGTACTGGCACTGCTTCAGTTATTCTTAATCAGAGCTACAGCTAATAGTGCCCATGTGCATTTTCTTCAAGAGGTGGTCTGGCACCATGCATGTTAAAATGATGTTGTTGGCTATTGTTCAGCTGTCTGAGTATTCGTTCTCGAACAATGTAACTGCAAATGTGTGCGTGTGCGTGTGTGTCTGTGATAGTTATCAAGGTCTTGCCTTCCCCATAGAGCACAGAGAGGGGGCACACCCCTTTCTCTCTCTGTCACACACACACACACACACACACACACACACACACACACACACACACAGTCTAGTAGCTCTTACAATAGAAACAGGAAGCTGAGCTACTGTACTGGACACTGAGAGGAAATACTAGAGGCTGTTTCCCTCTCCGGTCAGTGTGTGTGTGTCCGTGGGTGTGTACATGTGTGAGAGAGAGTGTGTGTGTGTGTGTGTGCATGCGCCAAAGATACACAAAGACACTCACAGAGCCATCACACATTCACATCTATTACCCTGTCATCCACCCTGTTCACCCACACATTAAAAACATTGCAACTGGTGTTGTGTTGTAACACATCCTAATACGTGTTTTAAAGAAACACTCACATACCACGTCTTTGTCCAGCACTGAGACACACCTCTGGAGAAATCACAACAGTCTGACTAACAGCTTGTAGCATCTCTGTGCCTAGATTTTAAGCAGTGCACTTATTTTTCACAAGGGAATACATTTAATACGCCCAATTCTCCTCTATGCAAAGACCTTAAGTCAAATGCAATTCATAAATCTGACAATATAAAGGCTTTACCACTATCATACATTATAAAGTCGCCTTTCAACCTTCTTCAACTCATTCACCTCATTTATTTTCAAACATATTTCACTTATTATTCACTGCATTCAAAAGACTCATTACTGTCCAACATCGTGATTCTGAGGGATGAAGAACAGAAAGCCATAACGTTAACTTAAAAGATTAAAGACTGAGAGAAAATTATAACCGAGTCAATGATAAACAAAATCTTTAAAATTGACTACAGGATAGATGCCGAATGGTTGAGCAGATACTAAAAGATCTTAAATGGTCTTAAAGTTTGTTATAAAAAGGCTGTATCACTGTTTACAATGCAGTGCAACTTTGAATGTCGAGATTTTCGTACTGAGTTTGGTGTGACATTCCCTGTAGAAGCTAACCATGGTTTTTAACTTACCTATGACTATTCTGAGATGTTTGAGTCTCGTCAACACGTCCTTCTTCGGGTCCAACACTTTCTGTGTTGACTTTTTAACGTCCCCATGAGGCTTTTTGGAGAACATTCCCGAGGCAGGATTCACAAGAATGCGATGGTAGACAGCAAAGGAGAGGGGCTAGCTGTGAGTCTAGCCACTTAAAACAGCTTCAGCTAGCGTTAATCTTCAAATTATAACTGAAAAACCGTTGCTCCTGGAGCATTTATTAAGAATCAGCAGCCGTCCGCAACAGCGCGGAGTATATCAATAAGGAAAATGTGTCTGGAATGAAGCATTTTGTTTAAACTAAGACAAATATTTTGTAAAAAACAAAGCATCCATCCATTGCAGCTCCCTTCCACAACAGTCCGCAGCCTGAAGGCTCAAGTAGCTGCTGCTCACTCACAAAACATCATGGCGGAGCAGGGAGGAGGGAAAACAAAATAATGGATACCAGAGAAATCCAACGCCAACATAGTTGAACAATAAGCAAACTTTTATAATGTAGTCTGAAATATATGGCAAACGAATTTCATAAAAAATGAAGTATATTTCGGACTCACACGTCGCCTCAAATTCCGCTGCTATTTAAGTTCTGAAGGCTTTGAAGCTCTCCGCTTCAAGCTATAGTGCTGCATTCTGGGTAACGTAGTTCTCTGCTCGTTGTTAAGACCTTTGGTGCCAAGAATCTTAGCGTGAAAAGAAAACTACAGTTCCCAATACAAATAAGACCGCCCTACCGAGATTTGTTTTTAGCTTAGCTGAAGGCGCACGAGCGGCATTGTATCATAGTGAGAAAATAAGTTTTAAGTTTGTTTTTGTCGGAAAATTAAATTTCTTTTAAGATTCCCGCAAACTTCCAGCACCCCGCTATCCAGTGAGTTCTAAATTACCTTCAAGCTTCTTCATAAATGTATTTTTATAACAAGTCGTGCTAAGCTTGCTAACATGCTAACGTAATGCTCGCTCAGTCTGTTGTTTGTTGGTGTTTATGTTATCTCGTTTAGTTCAATAATTAATAAGACAAATAGCTACATCTCCAATTTAGTAGAAAACTGCTATATGTGCACAATTTTCAAAAATATAGCAAATCACAAGCGATATAATACATTTTCCAATATGGTTTATACTTAGCTTCAAGGATGATCATTCCTAGTAATATTATAATTAAATCCAACATAAGAATATAGATAAATGAAGAATAAATATGCATATAACATCCTTCAGTAGATAAGTTATAGTGTTTCGGTGGTTACCCCACATCACTACCTGCATATGGTAAACAACAACGGTGATGTACAGTCAAATGAAAGAAAAAACAGAAATGTGGAAATATCTCCTCAGTCATTTGCTCAACGAATTTAAGCAATGTGCTGATGCTTGAAGAATTATTACTTCATAATCTGCTGTATGAGATTGACATTCAGTTTACTGGTAAGCAATGGCACTAATGTCACTCCTTATACTCAAGTATGAAACAGCTGATGAGGAGCTACTGCAGTCTTCAGAAAATCTCAGTTATGGCATCCTAAAAGTTTAAAAAACATTAATACTTCAAAGTTTTTGCTTTGGACTGCCAAATCATCCCAATGGCCATGCCCATATGACAAGAATGCCATTCAAACATCATATTTATAATTCCAAGTGTTAAATGAATGTTCTCATTCCATTATAATTACACATCATGCAGACGGAAAAACATCAGTAATGATGAATTTATGCATTATGGACAATTTGATGTACAGGCAGAACTACTAATGCTCCCCAGTGGATGTAAAATGTGCACATGCTTTGACATGTTTTAGTGTTGTTATTGTCTGTAGGCCTAAAACTTTACTTATGTAATCGAGCAATATGTTAAAAGTGTAAAGCTGCATCTGTTGTGGGTAAAACTCCCTAAAGAGCCTGACATTGTCTTTCTATCTAACACTACCGGTGTGAAGTTGACTTGCTGCCATGCCGGTGCACCGAGACCGGGAGAAGAAGGAGAGCACAGCAGAGGAGATGGAGGTGGAGGAACATGAGCAGGAGGCATCCAGCTCAGAGGAGGAAGATTCGGACACCTCCTCTGTCTCAGAAGACGGAGACAGCTCTGGTGAGAAAGTCAGAAAGAGTAGAAAATGAGCACAACATTCCTATTAAGATTATATTAATGGCCGCCATGAATAGAAGTATTATGTAAGCGCAGCTTTGTTGCTGTGAAAGGTTTGAGTGGAGATTCTTACAAAATAAATTGTGCAATTTCTACCCTTACCCTCATGAAATTCTTTCAATATTAAGTTGCAAAACTAGAGGTGTGTGTGTGTTTGATACTTTCTGCTGTTTCAGAAATGGATGAGGAGGACTGTGAGCGGAGGAGGATGGAGTGTTTGGATGAAATGTCCAACCTGGAAAAACAGTTCACTGATCTCAAAGACCAGTAAGACTGAAACACTTTGGAAGTTTTGCTGTTTATTTGATCTTTTAATGAAAGAAAATAAAAACTTTCAAAAGTCACTGACAAGAATGAGTTATGTCTATAGTTACATGTGTGTGTGTTTGTGTGCGTGTGTGTGCGCAGGCTGTATCGGGAGCGTCTCAGTCAGGTGAACAGTAAGCTGGCAGAGGTGGAGGCTGGTCGGGCAGCGGAATATCTGGAGCCTCTGGCAGTACTGCTGGAGAACATGCAGGTCCGCACCAAGGTGGCAGGTAACTTTAACACACACACAAACACACACACACAGTGTCATAAAGTCTTATACACTCTAGTCTTCTCATTCACTCTCACTTTGTGTGTCTACCTCTGTCTTTGTCAGGTATCTACAGGGAGTTGTGTTTGGAGTCTGTGAAGAACAAATATCAGTGTGAGATCCAGGCAGCATCCCAGCACTGGGAGGTCAGACACACACACACACACACACACACACACACACACACACACACACACACACACACACTTTCATTACCTTGCAGTTTCTCTCGAGTCCTCAAATTTGTTTCAAATTTCAATGAGTATATGTGTATCTCATTTCTGGTAGTGTATGTAAATATTCAGATGCATGCTTTTGTGTTTTATTTGAGGGGCTTATTACTGTATGTGTGTGTGTGTGTGTGTGTGTGTGTGTGTGTGTGTATGCAGAGTGAGAAGCTGCTGCTGTTTGATACAGTTCAGAGTGAACTGGAGGAGAAAATAAGAAGACTGGAGGAAGACAGACACAGCATAGACATTACATCAGGTAACACATGCATGTTCAACTAAATACAACACATTGTAATTTCAGTAATAAGAACACACCATACACATCCATTCAATGCTTATACAAAACATTAAAATCTTTCTCTGCGTCTCTATCAGAACTGTGGAATGATGAGTTGTCAGGGAGGAAGAAGAGGAGAGATGCTTTAAGTCCAGATAAGAAGAGGAGACGACCTTCAGTGGTGTCTGATATCCTTCTACTGTTACTGTTCACATTGATACTCCTACTAAGTGCTTTTACTGCTTCTATAAATCCCAGATACCGGTATCTGAATGTGTCCTTATATATAAATTCATTCCTGCTCCCCTTGTCACTGTCCTTAACCCTGCTTACGTCCATATATTGTCTACATGCTGCCTGACTTGGATATCCTGGAGGACTGGACAGCTATCAGAAAGGTGTGTGACTATTGATAAGCAGAGGTGTGTCTTTGTGTCTCGATGACATTAGCGTGGACAGGCATCTTTTAACAACCGTGCATTTGTGTGTGTGTGTGTGTGTGTGTGTGTGTGTGTGTGTGTATTGTGCTTCAGGCTGTGGCTACGCTGGGTCCTCACAGAGGGAAGGCCGACTCCGACAGCTCCGTGTTCCCATTCAGACCAGACAGAAACAGACCCATTCTCAACTGCTGAGGCATACAGACACACGCACAATACATGCAAATACACATGACACACACAGTAGCATTCACTTCTCCCAGCACAAGAACACACACACAGATGAACATTTCTCTGAATCTTCCCAAAAATCCTTTAAACTCCTCAGCTAACAGCGAACACAGCCTCGTCTGTTAGCGACACCAGTCGGTAAGCTGCCTCTCGTGCCGACCGGCACACACAACAAGGACTCACGGGTTGAATCCCTTTAAAGGACAAACAGGAATAGAAGCATTTTTTTGTCCCCACTGACAAGTTAGATACCGGTGCTTGAGTTCAGACGTGGACTCAGCAGGTGATTTAGACCTCGTTATTGAATTTGAAGCGTTGGATTCTGTTCACACAGTGCAGGAGGAGGAGCAGGTTTTCCCACTAACAGTTACAGACAGTTACAAGCAAATGAATGGTTTCATTCCAAAATGACAAATCCACAATTTGATCACCAATACATGCTTTTGGAGGCTCATGTCACCATTTTTATGGAGAAATTGATAAGTTGATTTGTCCTACTTAGACAGTACCTTTCATTTGACCATTTTCATGCCAAACATTATGAGGAATTATTTTAGACTTTTAGTTTTAATCCCAGTTTTGTATTGTCGCCAGGCTGTAAAAAAAATATTACAGTGATGCAGCATATTAAGTATCATTGGACAATACATTTATGAAATGCTGGTTATATATGTACTGTGTTAATGACTGATGCCTTGAAAAGGAAGAACCTCATCATAGTGCATGTACATGATGCAGATTGACATATCTATATTTTTATTTTATTATAACATTAAAAAAATATTGCCAATAATTGTTGCAACACACAGTGACTCTGGCATGAAAGTAAAACACACTTTTGAACAAGAATTTCAGTATATACCAGTACTACATCCTTTCAGACAGATGTTCAGTGTTCAACCAGGTACAATGTGGTGTTTTGGAATGAATCCTTTCAAATGCTTTCTGACAAATTATTTTCATATTTCCTGGTTACATTTTGAAATTTTGACTAGTTGTACCTAGTACCTAGTATTTGGTGAGGGTCTTTACACGCTAAGGTAATCTGACAGTATACTCCAACCGAAACTGAATTCATTTAGTGTCCATTTCATAGCTACAGTTAGTAAGATTGTAACTGAATTAAGTATTTTGTTTGGCTGCTTCAACTTTTTTTTTTTTTTTTTTTTTTTACAGCTAGTGGTCTCCACCATCTGAGGTGGACTCGAGCCATCCATGTGACTCAAGTAGACCTCGAGTCACATGGATTGTTTGCTTAGTTGTCTGAGCACTGTACTCACCAGAAGTTCAGGAGCCATTGCAAACATTTAAACTTGAGTTTTGTTTGGTGATGCTGGAGCCTTCAGAGGGAGTGTTAGTTAGACCAAACCAGGATAAGATAAAATAGAAAGTTATTAATAAAGCTTCCACTGTCATTCAGGGAAATGGCCGTTAATACTGTACATGAACCTGGTCCATTGTGCCATGGAAAATGTTGATTTTTTTTTTTTTTTGTACCTTTTTATGTGGGTCAGTTTAAATGTATTATGGGAGACTAATAATTACTTTTTTATGATGTTTTGAATATTTAGGTGGTGACCATATGACAGTTTGTACAGTTTTCTGTCATTTCAGACAGCATCCAGCACTCCACTGTGCCTATATTTCAAGTTAAGTTGTGGTAAATGTCATGTTTTTTTTTGTTTTAATGGTGCATCTCGCATTTTGTGGAATTACAGTTTGATAGCTGCAACAGCGGTTGAGATAAACTTGTAGATAACTTAAATCGCACATTGATTGCAGCAATGAAAACACAAGATAAGGAGAAAGATTTGTCAAGACTGTGTGCATTTCACCAAGACGAGGTCATATGCACTCAAGAAGAGTTTTCTTAACTGTCTAAAGCCCAACTTCATGTTTGTATTAGATTTCTGTTATTCCAGGCTTTAACTCTCTCTTAACATTTTACACCACTATTCCTGCTGGTAACATATTCAATTGGGATAAGAACATAGCAAACAGACAGTTATCCCTTTCAAGGAATTTCAAGTTACCCAGGTATTATCGGTATATTCTCTGCTTACATATCTACCTCTTCTCTCTCTCTTTCTATGTCACACTTTTTACATTATTACTCATGAAAGTTCTTCCATCTTGATGAGCATCCTTACAAGAACAGTTCTTTCAGCGTACTGCTGGTTTATAAAGCTGTCTCTATGGATTTGTTAGATTGTATTTTCTTTAAAGCCTACAGTGATGGTGGTTAATTGTACAGACTGACTGTAAGGAGAAAATAATAGTATGAGAAAATGACATGTTCTTCCAATTATAGCCCATCATTCAATCTTCATAGTTAAAAACATGTTGTTTATAAAGGATGATGAACAAATTGCCATTTAATATTATTGATTTTATAAACGGAGGTTTTTGAGGTGGTGGTGATGTGTCAAATCAATATTTTTCAGCAGTTTATGTGAAGTAATGTGTCAGGTACATTATTTTCATTCTCATTGATGATGTGGATGGGATGTTTTACGAGTAAAATCTGTTTTATAAAGTACTGTGTGGTGTCTCTGTTAATATGTTCAGCAGTGAACACGCTGACAGCAGGGCTGAGTTGAGCACATTGATCTACATTTTGCAGCACAAGCACTGCCCTGCCCTGGCTCTTTGCTTGTGATTTACCTCACTAATAAGAATTAAATATTTAGCAGCTTTCCATAACAGAGTTTACAAATTGCTTTACCGGACTGAAAGAGAACACGTTGCAGGGACTGAAGAGGCCAACCCTGCTGAAATCTGAGAGGATTTAACACCAGAGTATATCCTCCTAATGAAATTATTATGGATCACATAATAATTTTATTGGATCACATAATCTCTTTTATACAGCGGTGACCACATGGGGCATGGAGAATGTGATAAATGGTTTAATGGCACGTTTCTTTTCATCCAACAAATGCACTCTGTTGCAGGAAGCTCTGTCTGGCACAGTCGACACATTCACTCCATTTTCCATTCTCCATCACAAACAGAAGTAGTTGTTTGTTTAGGGCCAATTTCCCATAAAAAATGTGAAAAGTAATCATCACTTAATATTAACACATAGTGCTTGTTTCTATTAAAGTTCTTGACTTAGTCAGGCATTAAAGCCTTTAATCATTCAAGACTTTTAAAGCTGGATTTATCAGCCTGATCAAAGATATTCTTGTTTATTCCATGTTTCATACAGGAAACTGTTCTTACTGAATGTTACACAGCACCTACAAAGTATTGCTTCATTTACCCTCTTATCTCTGCAGCTTTCAGCACTGTTCAAAAAAAAATCACTGAATTCGGTTTGGGAGTCAATTGGCTTTTCAGCATAGGGGAGTGTGAGAGTTGCAGCTTCCACATACAGTGACATCATGTGCATACCCTCTAAATAATGCACATAAGCCAAAGTATGTCTCGTTTTACTAACGACTCCTAACTCTTACTAAAGGCAAAATACAAACCTGGGACAAATGTAAGTTATTGTAACATTGCAGCTTTGTTGATTAAGGCAAAATTCTGCAAATTGCACAGGAATTTCTGCTTCAGCTAAGGGGGAAGACTACGCTTTTTACTGTGACTGAAAAGCCCCCGTTTTACCTCAGAGTAATATTTTGGAGAATTGAAGACCAATTCAGGTGATTGTACAACAGCTTGTTTCCAACTAGGGGAGAGTGACAGTGGCAACTTCCAAGTACGATGACATCATGTGCATATCCAGTATTTACTGTACATGAAAACACACTATACCCATGTGTGTCTCATTTTAATAACGACTCATTCTCTAGAAGAATAGCCCTGCAAATATAGTGATCACAAAAGAAAAAAAGGACATAAGAACTCCCCTTTTTTGTACCAGAAATACCAAAAAATGTTACCAAAAATACATGTGTAACTAATAACATTAACAATGGGTCCATTCTATGTGTCCCAGTATGTACAATAACAGCACCTTGGCACACCTGAATGTAATACATCCATCCATCATAAATGTTATGATGTAGTAGTAACACCTGTGCTTCACCTGCTTTAACATTCCTTAAAATTATGTCGTCAGCTAACTAGACTACTTACCACCTGCAACACTGTGTTGATGTCTGTAATGTGGAAATTGAACAAAAAAACCCCCCACAAAATCATAAATCATTTGTATTTCCTGAGATTAAAGAGGGAAAGCGGCTTATTTTGATAACACATCAGATCTTGCCAAATATGATTTAACCCAATATATACCAGTATTTACCTGTAATTTAAACTATACTGTTTAGAAGTCTTGTCATTGAAACTGCACACTTGCAAATGTATGTTTTTTTCACTTTCAAATAAACATTCTGTAAATGTATAAAACGACACATGACAGATTGGTTAGGTAACATTACATATGAATTGTGCTGTTCAATCTGGGTTATAATAATTTGAAGTACATATTTAAAAGAATACTACAAGAATAATATGATTTGCAATTACTAATTTAACATAAAGCATTTCAACAGCATATGTATGTACAGTAAATATTATCCTGATCAATAACGAAGCCTAACTTCCAATTACATGCCAGTGTTTTCTTATCCATGTTAGCCGCTGATTGCTGTTACAATTCCATGTGCAACAAATTGCACATTAATATAATACATGAGTGAAATATGGAGGCAATAACAATTTGACAATCTTTATTCATCTATTAATAATCACTTTTTACAAAATTCACATGAATGTCATTCTGCCTGTGTTTACCTTCAGAGCCATTCTAGCTTTGAAAGTAGCCACTCTTCCAGTCAGTCCATTTGATTCACCACTCTGTGACTAACAAGTCACAGCTTACTTCAAGAAAATACAAATGGCTATTATAAGCCACTTTATTCAAGCCAGGCCATATGTAAGTCATTGTAACAAGATCAAAAGCACTGTTTACTTGCTGCTCTGTTTGAAGAAGTAGCTTTTATGATGAATCTTCAAAATCCCACAAGAAAGCCAGTAAATTAAGTTATGCACTGTAATTATATTTCAAGAAAATGTCTCCTTTGACCTATGAGGAGTATTTATGGGTGTTTAAGACCAACTCAGTTCAGTCTCTGACAAAACAAGACTAAATGTGATCTGACAAAGTGTAGTAAAATCCGTGTCAACAACAACAACAACAAAGCAGATGCTAAATGGCTAATTTTTTTAAATTAAGATGACAATGGTCAATGAGTCTTTGTATGACAAAATATAATGCATTTAGCCTAAAAAGATATAAGTATTTCCTCCCTGACAGCTTCTTTTCTGTCATCAGCATGAAATGTTGACCACTGACATAAAATGCTCCATTCTCAAAACCAACCACACATACAGCGTTCCTACATGCACACATGTTGTCCTATGTTCAATTAAAAACCTTTCTGGCATTGTCAAGCAAACAAACAACTGTTTCTGCTTCACATGGCAACATCTCCCGCATAAATATACACACGTACATGAGATTAAGCTGCTGTGCTCCTGGCTGTGAAATAGTTGTCGCACACTCTGGATCCATATGCATTTCTTTTTTTATTTAGATGACATTTAATGATTGATTATTATTGATCTCGAAGAAGGCCTGAGGGCCGAAACGTCATTTAAATAAAAGAGAAATGAATATGGAGCCAGAGTGTGGAACACTTTTTTTTACCTACTCTCAAGTCTACTTTCAGTGATCAGTACCTCACTACAACCCTTGGTGTGTGATACTTTTCCATCATATGTGAAATTGCTGACACCATGACTCCACAACAACAGGGACTACCTGACAGGGAATGCAGCTGGATGATGATGATTGTGGCAGCATGAGAGTAAAAGAAAGGAAGGAAGAAAGAAAGAAAATGACAAGGCAGAAGAGAGAGAAAAGACAGGATGTAAATGGAGGAGAAAGACAGAGCCTAAGAACAAAACGGGTTACTGATGGCTGATAGTTTCCCCTCCATTGACACTATCATTAAATACATCCACCTGCTTAATAAATAGTTGTTACAGAAAAGAAAAAGGTGGAAAAAGCTGCCTGCCCACCATCCATCTAATGCTGACTGAACATTAACCAGAAACACATCTTGGCTCAAGTGGAAATATGGGTAAGTTCAAATGACGTCTTGAGGCGAGGGTGTGTGCTCCTCTGGCGACTGGCTGTGTGGGCGAGGACCCATGGAAGGAGGCGGGATGTCATCGGGCGGAGGGGGCCGCATCGGGGGGCCGTAGGAGGGCATGTGAGGGTGAGGTGGTCCACCGGGAGGGAAACGGGGAGGGAACATCATGCCTGGAGGTGGAGGAGCCCACACTGGAGACAAAGGATAGAGAGAGTCAGGTCACACTGATGACATCTGGAGATAAGATGGTACGAGCTGTAAAGATGTGGGACTTCTTACTAGGCATCATGGGAGGCCCCCCCGGTCCCCTGGGAGGATAGAAGTCAGGAGGTGGGGGTCCATAGGGGGCTCTACGAGGAAAGGGACCGTCCATGGGGCCCATGGGTGGGCCAGGAGGGGGTGCGCCCCCCATCCTTGGATCTGCTTCAGGGGGAGTCCTTCGATCACTAGGACCAGACTGGTGACAGACACAGAAAGGTAAATATTACAAAGGCTGCACATTTAGATCCACACACACACACACACACACCCCCACACACACACACACATATACATACATGTCTTACCTCTCTGTGATCTTGTTCACCAGGTCCAAGGCTGTTCTCTCTGAATGAACCATCTGGATTGACAAACACGTTGAGGAGTAGATGTGACTCAAGTCCACATTCAAATACAGATATTCACAAATGTTTCCCTTCAGTGTTTTCATTTCAATGCATCTAAGTTCAAGTAAATACATTTGAGAGGACATCTACAGTACAAAAGTTACAAATGGGAACATTATAAAGGAATGACAAGCAGTTATAGAGTTTCCAGTCACTCACCTGCCATGTCTGCAGGGTGGGGGCGTCCTGGGGGGCCAGGAGGAGGGAGGCCCCTAGGATGGGGAAGAGGAGGGCCGAGTGGGAGGGAGCCAGGAGGAGGCAGAATGCCCATCGGTCCTGGAGGAGGAAGAGGTCGCCTGTACATGGGACCTCCTGGTTCTGGAAACATGTAGCCTGAGCGAGAGAGATGCAAAGAGATGATATGTGAAGAATATTATAACAAAAAATCTTTCCTCAGGTGTAAAAAGATAAAACGATGCTCTAACGTGTCACATTGATATCATTGGAGGTTTCTCCATTTATTAAGAATGTTGAGGACAATAAAGTGTGATTGTCTGATGGATACATGTTGACCTAAAACTAAGAAATATGATCAAATCTGAGTTTTGTTGTTTATAATTTATAATTTAGACAAAATAAAAAGTTGTGTAAATTGTGTTTTCAAGTGGACTTTTAGGATCATATGATGTATGATCTGATGTCCACACTGCTGAATCACAAACACTTCTATGGCAGAGCTTCATATGCAACTAGCTTTCCTGTTTCACAATGCAATAAACATAATACACATGCACTGTCATCATGCATTAGCATTCTCATGCACACGATATTCCATAACTTTTGACTTGACAAACACAGGAGCAGCTAATAACTAATAATAATGATGGCTCGCTGTGACATCATAAATGGAAGGTAATGTTATTAGTAACACGTGTGCTTTTCCTGCTATGACAAGTCAAAATTTCTGCTGTGAAAAAAGGGCATTTGGAGTTCGAAAACAGTGTAAACACATGATACCACGATGCCTTTAGTACATAATGAAATACTGGGCCTGAACACAATCACAGTGCACACGGTGCAGCATAGTCAGACAGAATTCTTACTCATGTATAAATAATGTAACACAGTGAACATGATGCATGGTTGATAGCAAAGCGGAAATCCAGCAGTGCCACATGCACGTCTCCCTCTGAGAGTGAAGACTCATACGTAAATGTTCCTCGGTGCAGTATGAAGGCTGATTCTCACTTTGATGTGCAGGAGCAGGAATCAGCAGGAACACAACTGTTCTATTTTCATCCTTGCATTCACAACTCAGTGTTAGTATTGTCAGCACGGTGCAGTTTTTTTTATATTTAGGTCACCTTGAGCTGACTAGATTATTTTTTCAACACTGGACCTCAGTAAAATAAAAACATAAAAACATACATCAATAAAATGTAAAGCACATTTAAAACACTTCAATGTTTAAATTGTTTGACAAGAAACTTTTGGTCTTTAAGGAGTTTAAAATCTTAAGCACTTACCTGCTTAGTTTTGGATCAAACTGAGGAAACATACTCATTTGTGATTGTCAGAAATGATCTTTTTTTTGGCTGTGCAGGCATCACCAGGCCTTTCTGATAATACTGGTAGACCTGCCATAAATTTATGATTGTCTCTGCCTTTCTTTGTCTTGCATTTACACACACCTGGAGGTCCTAGGGGCCCGAGGGGTCCTGGCGGGGGTCCCCTGCGTTCTCTCTCCCATGTAGGAGAGATTGAGCCACTGTCTGAGTGAGGACCTCCGCTCCGCTCCATGTCCCCATAGCCACCAGGGGGCTCCACTGGACCACAAGAAAGTGGGAAGGAGAGAAGGAGGGAGGAGAAGAACATGACAGAGAGAGGAACAGACAGAACCGATAGCCCAAAAACAAAATATCAGATAGTGAAGGCAATTACACCAGAATGAGCAAACATTTTCACATGCACATTCCAGAGCACCGATAGCATGCCAGCATTCAGACCATGCTACCACACATGTTTCAGCACAGAAGGCTGGCCATTGCCAACATGCTGCATGTGCTTTGTTGTAATGACTGTATGAGACTAGATGAGGAAATGTACTGCATGTAAAATAATCCCAATCAGCGAAAGCTACTATACAGGAAGTGTTTTATAATTTAGAAGAGAGCAAACAGATGTACTTAATCTAATCTGTAATCTATATTTATGCTTGCAATGTAGGTGTTTTTGTAGATCATTAAAGTGGGTCTTATTTGGTTTGGTGTATGGCTGCAGCTGACTGTAAGTGGATTTCTGTGTTCATACCTCTAGGAGACAGTCTAGCAGGTGGTCCCTCCATCAGTGTGGGAGGAGACAGGAAAGCTCTGGTTTCAGATGCGGGTCGACCCAGAGGAGAAGGACCGTACGGTGACCTTTCAGCTGAAGGTGAAAGATAGTTTGGTGAGTGCACAGTCAAGGAGATGTGCCTACTGTTTGTATGCAAAGATCCACCAGACACAGGATATACTGCATGCTCACTAACGCATGTTTAGCGTATTTGTGTGTGTGTGTGTGCGCTAACCTCGGAAAGGCAGTGGTCTAGCCAGACTTTCCAAGGCGTAGGGATCTTTGTCGAGGGCGTCCATTTTAAACTGTGTGTCTGTCAGCCTGTAAATAAACACGCCTGAGTTAACATAGAGCAGACATTGTTTTCTGGAGCCAACACAATGTGATGTATGCAGTGTAAAAAAAAACATAATGAGTAAATTAAAGAAAGAAGAAAACACTCACAAAACAAAAACATTCAGTTTTGATTTTGAATTTTTTAAATGATACCGCTGTTGGTTTCATGTACCACCAACATAAATATATTATATAAAATATATATAATCCATTTTTGAGTACATCTGAAAGTGAGTACACCTTAAACTTGTGTTAATTTAAGTTCAGTAAACTAATGGAGATGAGGAAAGAAAAAGTCTCCAAGAGGGTGCCGTCAGTGACTCGCTCAAAAATGTGGAATTCTGCTTACTTCTGTCTGAGGAGGGCGTTTTCTCTCCTGGTGTCTGATAGTTCTCTGTCTGCTGCGCGGGCTGCCAGCTGGAAAATCAAGTAAAAATCAGAAACATAACGTACATAAAGACAAAGTCAACATCAGCCTGCTACATATAAATATATCACTATGATCAGTGATTTGAATCAAGTGCTCATGACGTTATGGTTCATGACAGTAGGACTGTTAAACAAAATTTGTCTCCTAACATTCAACATCAGAACAGGTCTGTGTGTACTGCAGTAACAGGAAATGCTAAAACATACATTTGACTGTAATCAGTGGCCAAACAATCACAGCTACACCAACACTCTTTGGCCAAACAAAATGAATGGACCTCGGCATGTTTTTCTCACTTTTCTGGAGTGGTTTGTTTTACTAACCCAGTTATTGTGAGCCTTCTTCTCATGAGCTGATATTTGGGTCTGGTAAGACTGTTTGGTTTTCTCCAGCTCTTCCTCCATCTCTTCTGCACGATGTCTGAGGAAACACAGTGATATATACAGGGGAGAGTGAGTATGTGTAGAAAGTATATTACATACTGTTAATGTGATGTGAGGAATCAGCTACCTGTAGTTCTGAAGTTCCTCCATGGCCAATGCAATGTTTTTGTCCGCTTTGTTTAACTTCTCTTCTTTCTGCAGGCGCTCCTTCTCCTCCACTGTCAGCAGTCTGTAAACACAAACATTCATCAACATCCTCATTACTTTTTCAAAAACTTGATTTACACCAAACTTATCCATATATGTGTTTATGTGTCTATACCTGTGCAGCTTGAGCTCGTTCTCCTGGTACATCTCTGTCATAATATTGAGCTTCTGTTGTAATCGTTGCACCTGAGCACATTAATAAAGAGTATTGATACAAAGGCAAATGAATGAATATAATAAAATATCACACTAATGCATAGTTGAGGTTAGCTACCTGATCTGAGTAGTTCTCACTGTCTGACTGCAGAGATAATTTCTCATTCTCCAGCTCCTTGATGCTCACTAGAGGAGAAAAACACACAGAGAGGCACAAAGATGTGACAAACATAACATCAGTGAACTGTTTAATTGTTTTATAACCTGTAAGAACTGTTGTTTACATGTCACAGATTACGTAACAGATTGTATACATTATTGTGGCCATCATCCTGCACTTGTTTTGTTCTGTATCAGGCATCATAATGATCTGCCTTAGTGAATCCTTGACTCACCTTCCAGCTCTTCTTTAGCTTTGACTTCATCATTCAGTTTGGCAAATGTTCTGTCCTTGTCTTCATCGACTGATTTGAGGTCTGCATTCAGCTACACAAAAAAATACAAACACAACATATTTGCAAGTGTCCAATAAATTATATGGGGAGGTTTAATCTCAATAAGTCTGGTTTAGAGATCTCTAGAAAGCTTCCAAACATATTTTATAATATTGTCCCAGTCTACGCGTTGTTGTCTACCTTAGCAGCATAAATGAGTTTCTGGACTTTCTGGAGGTGGCCTTGTGATTCGTCCCCTCTTCCATTCTCCTCTCCTTTTCCTGCTGTCCCATTGGACGTCTCTTCTCCTCCTTCCTCACCTCGTTCTTCTTCCAGGTCTGAATCCCATGCTTTCATTCTCAGCAGCCGATCCGTTAAGGACTAGAAGCAGACAAATTACTTGGTTTAAACCAATTTTCTCACAAAACTAATCACGTCAAATAACAAAAGTGAATCCCTGAACCAAGGTTTTTTATCCGTTTGCAGTCTTCTTTTGTAGTAGTTCTTCAGATAAAGAATATCTATATTATAGATTCTATATACAGTGTGGAAAATTATATTCTCTAATATTTTATTAGAAATTTCAAGGACATTACCCAGTACTTAGCTACAATATAATTTATTTATTTTAATTAATGCTACAACCAATCATACCATTATACGCTCATCTTTGTTGGCCACATCCTGAACCATCCCACTGTAGGCGACCTCACACCTCCTCATCTCCTCCTCCAACTCACTCACTCGCTCTGCCCATCCCTCCACCTGCTGCCGTAACTGCAGACGGAAACAAAAGACAGAGACATGAAACGATGGCGCAGAAACAAAACAGGAAGCTAGAGAAGGACAGAAAAGCACAAGGGAAGTACAGATGGAGAGGGGAGAAAGACTACTTTTTGTACCAAGAATGCTTTAACAATCACTTGTCATCATACACATATCATCACTGTAGGTGTCTGGATGCTCACCTGAGCGTTGCTCTCCTGTTGCAGTGTGTTCTCCTCTCCAGCTGTTTCCAGGTTCCTCTGTAGTCTGTCACTGTTCATGCTGTACACTTTCAGAGTGGTTTGTGCCTAGAAACAGACAGAGAGACAGTCATACTGTCATGAAACACAGAGTGACACAGCAGAAGAGTTAAAGAGGAAACAGCAGCGGTAAGGAGCAGAAGCAGGAGAGCTTGAAAGATGGAGAACTGTACCTGTTCTTCCTGTGACTGGAGGTCTTTGGTTTCTTCCTCACATGTTTTCATGCTCTCCTCGAGCGCTGCTATCTGGAATGATAACAAAAAATAATTCACTGGATCAATATCACACTAGGGGCTGCAACCGATGATTATTTTCATTATCGATTAATCTGTTGATCATTTTCTTGATCAATTAGTAGTTTGGTCCATAAAATGTCAGAAAATGGTGAAAAATCTTGATCACAGTTTTTCAAAGCCCTCGTCTTATTTTGTCCTGTCCAGTTTACTACATAGAAGACTAAATAAACCAGAAAATATTCACATTTCAGAAGCTGGAATCAGTGAATTTGGATATTTTTTTCTTAAAAATTGACTCCAAATGATTAACTGAATATAAAAATAGTTGGCAACTGATCAATAAATCGACTAATTGCATCTATTACAATAGTATGCTCATACTATTGCAATCATACTATTGCAATGGATGCTCATTCCTATTCCAACTGCGACTCTTGAATAGTTAATGACATGACTGCTGTAGTCTGGCAGTGTTTATAGTAGTGTGTGTCTTCTTACCCTCCTTTCTTGCTCTAGCCTGTGTTCTCTCTGCTGGTCCAGCTGATCCTTCAGTTGATCTAGATCCCTCTCCAGCTCTCTTTTAGCATGTTCCAACTGTCTGGTTTTGCCCTGGAGGAGCAAGAAAACAAGATGTGTTGAGGAAACTCAAGGTCATGCTACAGTGCAAAATGTGAAAAATAATTCCATTTCAGACTAATGTGTGAGGCAGTTCAAATTTTGACCTTTGACTATAGCACCATCATCAGAGCAATATTTGAAAGTGCACCCACATTAAAATATCTAACCTATCAAACATTTTTCTATAATTTTGTTCGGAAGCACTTTTTCAAACATTCCAAGGATTAAAAAGATGTCTGACTGATTGAAGTTACATCTTATAAGAAGTGGTAGAAGCATTTTACAATTTAGGCAAACCTCAAACTTCCAAAAGTATGTCCCACTGATAAACATTTACCCAGGTTTAGATATTTATTAATTTCTAAACCCTCTCTCTCTCTCTCTCTCTCTTTCTGCCTTACCTCCAGATGTTCTGTCTTTTGAGTTTGGGCCAAGACACCACTGTCCCTCAGTGAGGTCTCCAGTTCATCATACTACAAATGACACATAACAAAGAAATAAATCATATTAAGTATGGACAAGATTCCTGACAATCCTGATTTCAAATGACTGTATTTGGATATACAGCGCATATGCAATTACTCTGTAATGTAAGAGGTTTCTGTTTTTTCATCACACTTCAGACATCATGCTAAATATGACATGTTTTTCAAGCCATGCAAATCAAAGCATACTAATCTGGCTTTAGATTAAAAGACATGATGTTGTGTCATACAGTTTCTATCTCCATTTAGCTGACAGTCAGCACTGACACCAGTACCAACCTCTTGTTGACATGTGCTGAGAGTCTCAAGGACTTTACACTTCTCATCCAGGAGCTGTGCAACCTGCTCAGCCATCCACCGCTCTCTACCTGGAAAAACATGGAATACATATCATGAAGATACATCAAATTATTAGTCAATCTATCCTACTCTGTTTTATGTGTTGGTATACAGCAGACAGAGAGAGGAGGAAATGACAGCATTCAGTGATGTATTAGTGAAAATCTTATGTTAAGAAAGTGAGAACTTACTTCGATACATTCTGCTTTTGACCTTTGGAGAAATATGAAGAAAACAACGATCATCCATTAGTCATTACAGAGCTTGATGGATTGTTAAATAGCCTGTCTCTATGTGTGAACCAACAATATCACCACAAATTCATAGAAACAGCATCTTTATTATGTTCATGTGAACTGTATATACTGCGTGTATGTGTTATGTACTCACAGAGCTATAACATCTACAGCTGAACAACAGCATTGTCACCAGCCCCACAAGACTGGAAATGATGACTGGTTCCCATGGCACCCCGTACAGGTCAGGCCCAGGTCTGATGTCATCAGGCAGCGAAGATACAACCTGGAAGAAGGAGAGATGAACTGTTTACCATAGGAGCTGGCTGTGATGAAAATGTTCTGTTAGTATGGGAACAAAATCTAGTTCACTGTTTTTCAACTTAGTGGATTGTATACTTGTTGTGTACATTAGGATCAGCGTCTTCCTACTGCATGACTAACTTGTATTGACTTTTAGACAATACACCTAAAAAAAACTATTTCAATGAATAGTTAAATCTCTTTTTTAATGAATGCTTTAAACACTAAAGGTTAAGTTTTATGCATCTTATCTTCACCTGATCATACAAGTTTCACATTAGACACAGTGGTTTTTAATCTAGATCTTGGTCTATAGGAACAAATGTTTGTCAACATTTACATAGTTACAATCTTGACAGTTTACTACACAGCTGTTATTAGAAACTGTAGTAGAGAAATGTCAGTGGTATAGATAGATAGATAGATAGATCGATCGATAGACAGATTTGACAACAATAAAAGTACATGCAAGACTGCAGTCACTCAGTCCTGACATACAATTAAATTACCGAGGATAAAAACCCGATAAAGCTAACATTTATTTCCATTGTGGTCCTCTAAGGGGAAAAGTGGGTAGGATGGCAGATATTTAAATCAGGCAAGACCAGGTAAAACACATGCAATAACAAAAACACACAATCAAACTAACCAACAGCCAAAGACAAAAACAGAACCGTGCAACAAGCAAAACAAACTTATGATTGGCTTTTCATCAACCATATCATATTTATCTGCTGCAAAGAAAATTCACAAACACCTGCCATCTTTTAGCTAAACACGTTGACAATCACAAACACATTTGAAAGAGCAACATAAATTTTCAAAATAGTCTTGACAGCTGGTTGGCAGCACTGGTAGGACACATAAAAAGTAAAATATGAGAGGTACACAGTAAAATGTGCACATTTTAAGGAATAATACTGAGCTGTTTTCAGTTACATTGACAGTCCGTTACATTCTTTCAGTTATGAAGGCTAGTTGGGAAATGCTAACGAAACCTGCCACATAACGTACATCCTTCACTTTCTCCACGGCGATACTATAGTAAGCTTCAGCCGTCGCCTGAAAGTCCACCGCTCTGCTGGCCAACTGGTCGCTCGCCATTTCCAAATTATTTCATTTGGTCCAATATTTTAGTGATATTTTTCATCAAAACATGACATAAGGAACAGAAACTACAGCCGCCAACCGGGCTAGCGGTGGATTCACTTCCCAAACGTTCAAGAGTGGACGACGTCACGTTGCACGTCGCAGGGGGGGAATATTTTGAATTTTCTCTACAAACTCCCTGTAACGACTCGAATAGATTGTTACTGCTTAATATAATATGATAAAACATATATAATAAACACGAATGATTAGATATAACACACATATGTTTTTTTGAGTACTCATGCCGGCTCAGGAAGGGGCAATGACACCCCTGCTAATGTAAATGGTTCACTCGCAACGTCACCAATTGTAGAATGCCACACTGGCATATCGGAGCAGTGACACTAAAAGAAACAGGTGTCACCTAAATAACTACAGTATTCTCAATATGACACGTGTGACTAAATATAATTATCACAAAATTATGTGTTTACACAAAAGCCCCCATCCCCTCTCTCGAGCAGCGTGTGACCATATATTATCTGTTTTGAGTTAAGGGCACAGGCTAATAAGGCTAAAAACAAACTGGTTTTAGTAGGACACAGGTGAACACATGACTCAGGTTAACTTGTTAACATTCATCTAATGTTAGACAAAAGGTTATACTCACCGAAGCTGCCTCATTTTCGTTCATTTGAAACTAGAAAATAACTTTGCCTCTCAAATGATTTAAAACAGACAGAGAACTGGCTGGACTTGTGTAGTGGACCAGCACTAGTAGGAATGTGAGTGATCCTTGACAGCTGGGAGGTATGCAAAACTGTATGCCAAAGGCAGAGTCATATCAACATGTCACAAGTTCAGTGTCTTAAAGGACCAGACCCAGCACTTTCAGAGTAACTGTATGGATCAAGAGGGCCAGGCGGTTGTTTTGCATAGTTTTGGAACCAAAGCTGCCCATAGAAAATAATCCATAAAGGCAGAAGTTGCCCTTTGTATCAGTGAACCAAAAGTTACCCAACTAAACATGACAGGTTGGGTCTAGCAGAAGTTCAGTGGAAACCTGCTTTTACCTGCTGTAAATTATGATCAGTATCCACCAGACCATGCTGTAAGAATGCACAGAATGAACCTATTCCAAACTACTGTTCATTAAACTTTTAGCACTTATCACCTGAGAAAACTTAACTAAAGTTAATTGTTTAAGAATATTCCTCTAATTGCATGTAAGGTTTTATTATGATTTATGGCACTATTTAAGACATTTGTGGTACTTTTGTTTTGTTGAAATGATGAAACATCCCTCTCAAACACATAGACTGAAGAAATATACAGTACTGTGCAAAGGTTTTAGGCACTCTAGATGTTTAGATTCTTATCTATTATGTAATATCATCAGGGAGGCGTCTGATCAGTCCCAAATTTATTCTGCAGCATGACAATGACCCCAAATGTACAGCCAGAGTCATAAAGAACTAACTTCAGCGACAAGAAGAACAACAAGTCCTGCAACAGATGGTTTGGCCCCCACAAAACCCTGATCTCAAGATCATGGAGTTAGTCTGGGATCACAAGAAGAGACAAAAGCAACTGAGATGCTTAAATCCACATAAGAACTGTGACAAGTTCTCCAAGATGCAGGGACAACCGTCCTGCCAAGTACCTTAAAAAACTGTGTGCTGATTAGAGCTGCTGCTGTTTTAAAGGCAAATCATGGTCACACCAAATTATGATTTCATTTAGGTTTCCTCTGTTTACTGAACTTTGTATAAAGTCAATATTTTTGAAAGCATCCTCACTTTGGCACAAAACTTTGGCACAGTACTGTATATTGTAGCTGTATACCGTAAACCTGCTCTGTTATTCCACTATCACAAAGACAAATTACAAATCTGTTTTAGATTATTTAATAATAATCTAGCCTTGTATTGGCTCCCATGGAGTGATCTGATTGAACCTGATATCTGATAACTCTTACCTGTACAGTAAGCCATATGAGGAGCTTCCTCACTGCACAAACATGAGTGAATGAATCTTCAGCAATCTGATGAACAAAGTCCAGAATCTGCTTCATTACCCCTGGGGTCAGAGTCACACACATAATGGACAATTAAGCTTTTATCACCAACTTCTTTTATGGTATTATAAATATAGTGTATAATCTGATGGAAGTTTGTGTAATACTAATGTAAAATATGCCATATTAGCCCAGGTTGCGTGTTGCAGGAATGAGGCTGCAGAAGGTTAGAGTAGCATCCACTTTTATATTTCTTAATTTAAAAGAAATCATCTTTTCATCTGTTAATAATCCTCCACGATGAAGGGATATGTGGGTCATCCATACCTTTCTGTGACTGTGGTGATCCAGGCTGATTGTGAGACACCTTACTACCCGTCTCCTTGGGGGGCATTCTCTCTTCTTCACCTCCTCTTTCCATCTCTCCTCTTTTCTCAGTTTCCTTCTCTTTTCCTGTGCCTCCACTCAGTTGTCCATCCCTCTCTTTCTCCTCCTCCATCCCTTCATCTCTGCTGATGTTGTCACCCACGCCTACAGAAGCATCACCTGTCTTTCTTGACTCGTCGCCCGCAGTCACCTCCCGATCTTTGCTGTGTGCTGAACAGGATGCACCGACACAGCTGGCCTCACCTGTATATGGGAACACATGCATTCTGATTGAGACAAATGCAAAAACCATACTAAACTTGCAGAATTGAATTGAATCAGAGTACCTCTAACATCAGCCATGATATTTGTGGCAATTAAAACATATACCTTGACGGTTTGCTCGAATGATGTCTGATTTTCGTGTGTTGAATGTCTCTCTCACTCTTTTCAGCAGCATTTCTAGTTTCTGAAGTGCGATGAGTGTTCTGGTCTTTTCCTTGTCCTCCTGCGGTGCATCTGTGAGCTTCATATTCGGAGCAAAGAGTGTCTCCCTGCGGTGATGCAGAAGTGTTTCTATATCCAACAATATAGACTCATCATCATCAAGGTCTTCAGTCGTGGGTTCTGAGTGGCCCAGAATGTAATCCAAAAACTGCAGCTTGTGTTGCCCAAAGAGCTCCTCCAAAATAGTCGTGTCATCCGCGCTCATATGGGTGAGGAGGGTCTTGTAATGTTTGGAGGCGGTTTTCGGTTTGAGGGGCGCTTCGGTGTTCGGAGACAGAACGCTGGGATGAGAAGGGGTCTGTGTTTGGGAGGGAGATGATGGCTGGATCTCGGCAATGGCAGGAGAGTCTTGACTTGTAGGAGTAGCGGAATCCGGTTCTTGCTCAGGAGTCAAAGAGGCTTGTGGCTGGGACGTCTCACCTGTGCTGGTATCCAAACTCGGCGCCGGTTCTGTTGACTCCTTTATTTCAGTGGTTGGCGTTTCGCCGAAGAGGTTGAAGGCATTTTTGAAAAGACCAAACGCTCCTCCACTTTCAGCCTCTGCTGTCCCTCTATTGTGATCGTCAGAGTGTATTTGTTCTGTTATCTTCCCAGTGTCGCTGGTTTCACCTGCACATTTCATATCCGCATCGTTACAGAGGTCTGCATTTTTTGTTTCGCCTGAATACAGATGATCTGAACTTTCAATAGGAAGCCTGTGGTCATTCTCACCTGAATATGGCACCTCATTGTCTGCGTGTTCATTTTCTCCTTTCTGATCAAAGATGCCGTTTGCACTGTTTCTACCAATGTGTTCATTCTGTTCAATGTTTTTTGTCTCCTCTTGTTCTTTTTCCCTCACATCAGCCTTAGTATCATCATTTCTTTTTTCTTCCATTTCATTTTTCATCTTTCCCTCCTCCTGTATTCTATCCTTATCACTCTCAAAGAAGATCCTCTCACTCTCTTCTGTCCTGGCTGATAACATGTGACCACTGTCATTCTGTCCTGTTTGTATCGTCCCCTCATAAACTGAACTCGATCCATTCTCGGAGTCGTGTTTTTCATCTTGAACAGATTGAGAACAAAGCTCATTTGAACATTTAAGACTCTCCTCTTCCTCTTTGCTCTTCGTCTTGTCCTCCACATCCTTTGCCTGCTGTTTTACTTCAACCTCCCTCTTCTCCTCTTCCTTAACCTCTACTGCCTCCTGTTTTTCCTCTTCCTGTAACTCCCCTTCCCTCCTCTCTTCTTCTGCCTGGAAGCTTTCAGTCTGACTCTTTTCAGTCTTTTCGGCTGCTTCAGAGAACACAGATTCCGATTCCTCTTGTGTTTCTTTCTCATTGCCGATGTCGTTCTGATTGTGAGGTGAAGAGTGGAGACCTTTTACCACCTCTTCCAAATCCTCCTGCTTCTCCTCTTCTTTTAACTCCTCCTGTTTCTCTTCTTTCTTTAACCCCTCCACCACCTCCTTCTTCGTCTCTTCCTTTACCTCCTCTATTTCCTGCTGCTTCTCCTCTTCCTTTAAACCCTCAACAGGCTTCTCTTCTTCTTTTAACTCATCCTCCTCTTCCTGCTTCTCTTCTTTCTTTAACTCCTCCACCACCTCCTTCTTCTTCTCTTCCACGTCCTCTTTCTTCTCCTCTTCCTTCAACTCCTCCACCACCTCCTGTTTCTCTTCCTTCTTTAACTCCTCCACCACCTCCTGTTTCTCTTCCTTCTTTAACTCCTCCACCACCTCCTGTTTCTCCTCTTTCTTTAACTCCTCCACCACCTCCTGTTTCTTTTCTTCCTTTAATTCCTCCACCACTTCATCTTTCTCTTCTTTCTTTAACCCTTCCACCACCTCCTGCTTCTTCCCTTCCACTTCCTCTTCCTTCTCCTCTTCCTTTAACTCATCTACCACCTCCTGTTTCTCTTCTTTCTTTAACTCCTCCACCACCTCCTGCTTCTTCTCTTCCACTTCCTCTTTCTTCTCTTCTTTCTTTAACTCCTCCACCACCTCCTGCTTCTTCTCTTCCACTTCCTCTTTCTTCTCTTCTTTCTTTAACTCCTCCACTTCCTCTTTCTTCTCTTCTTTCTTTAACTCCTCCACTTCCTCTTTCTTCTCTTCTTTCTTTAACTCCTTCACCACCTCCTGCTTCTTCTCTTCCACTTCCTCTTTCTTCTCTTCTTTCTTTAACTCCTCCACTTCCTCTTTCTTCTCTTCTTTCTTTAACTCCTTCACCACCTCCTGCTTCTTCTCTTCCACTTCCTCTTTCTTCTCTTCTTTCTTTAACTCCTCCACTTCCTCTTTCTTCTCTTCTTTCTTTAACTCCTTCACCACCTCCTGCTTCTTCTCTTCCACTTCCTCTTTCTTCTCTTTTTTCTTTAACTCCTCCACCACCTCCTGCTTCTCTTCTTTCTTTAAACCCTCCACCACCTCCTTCTTCTTCTCTTCCTTTATCTCTTCACTTAACCCCCCAACTTCCTCCTTTGTCCCTTCCTTTAACTCCTCTGCTCCCTCCTTTTTCTCATCTTTCTTAAATTCCTCCACTTCCTCCTGCTTCTCATCTCTCTTTAACTCATCTACCGCCTCACATTTTTCCGGTTCTTTGAACTCCTCCACTTCTTTCTGCTTCTCCTCTTCCTTCATGTCTTCCACCTCCTTTATCTCCTCCTGTTTCTCCTCTTCCTTTAACTGTTCCATCTCCTCCTGCTTTTCATTGTCCTTTAAGTCCTCCACCTTCTTCTGTTTCTCCTCTTCCTTTAACTCTTCTATCCCCTCCGGCTTCTCATTGTCCTTTAATTCCTGTGTCTTCTCTTGTTTCTCCTCTTCCTTTATCTCCTCCACCTCTTTTACCTCCTCCTGTTTCTCCCCTTCTTTTAACTCTTCTATTTCCTGCTGCTTTTCCTCTTCCTTTGATCCTTCCTCAGTCTCTGCGTCTGTTTCGGATTTCCGGTCACTTTCCTTCATAAAGTCTTTCTCAAAGTTTAATGTGTCTTTCTCAGCCTGAGCTGATTGGAAGTTGGTTTCCATTTCCATTAATTTGTCTGCATCACCTTCACTTTTTGTGGTCATCTTTTGCGTCTGTGGAGACACAGAGGCCAGATCTATGTTGTCCGTATTGGTATCTTGATCGGGTGTGCTTCCGGTCCCTCTGACCTCCTCTGAGGAATGTTCATGCATTTCAGTAATTCTATTAGCAGTATGGGATGAACCAAAGTCCTGAGAGCTGCCTTCAACAGATTGTGCTTCTCTTCCCTGTCCTAACTCACCATGATGTGTCTCTGTTTCTGTGTTATTATCAGTCTTGGCTAGAGTGTCTGAATGACCAACAGTTAAACTGTCATCCTCACTGGGCACTGGTTCATTCTTTTCCTCAGCTGTGTCAGATGATAAAGAAGGCAGACTCCCTCCACTGCTGTCTTCTGCACCACCACTGACTTGACTTTGTTCTGCTGATTCATCACGCAGAGTCTTGGGAACTTCTCGGTGATGTACATCTGTCTTTTCATTACTCCCTTCACCTTTATGATCAACACCACTGGCACCAATTTTAACAGACGTTTCAGTAGATTCTTCTGTGTTATCACTCTGTTTTGTAATTTCTGCCTCTTCCTCATCCACGCTCTCTGTTTTCTTGCCTTGCAGCGGATCTTTTTTGACCTCCTCAGCCTCACTATCAGATTGTCCCATGGAATTTGACCCTAAATCGTAAGAACTGGAAACAGACCTTGAGGCGATGTCATCTTGTGAAACAGAATCCTGATCAATGTCACTTGCAGTTTGAATTTCTTCTCCTGGCTCTCTGCCATTAAACTCATCCTCATTTCCTACTGATTCGGGCATCTGATGATCTTCACTCTCCATTTCTGTCTTCTTTTCCTCATCCACTACATTTTTCTCATTCTTGTTATCATCTAAAATTTGACCTTCCTCTTCTTCCTTGCTAGACGATACAGCATGGGACTTTTCCTCTAACTTGTCATTACTGTCAGCATTGACTGTTGCTTTGTTGCTAGACTGTGTCTCTGTGTCTGACGGGAGATGTTGATCTTGTTGAGTTTCAGTTGTGTCTTTGTTGGAGCTGCTGATCATATTATCACCTTCTGCTTCAAGGACTGACTCTGCTTTGGTCACAACCTTTTCCTCTAGTTTCTCGAAGCTCGGCTCTATCTTTGCCTCATCTGTCAGTGCAGGTTGTGATTGACTGGTGTCCACAGTCTGTGAGCCTGGTGGTTGTTCTAAGGTTTTGTCCTCCTCTGTCTCTTTAGAGCCACTTCTTGAAGTCTCATCAACTTCATTCTTATCTTTCCTGAAGCCTAAAATGTCTGTGACCCCTAAATCAAACCATGAGCTGGATGCTGGCTGTTCATCTTCCTCTTGGCTTGTCTCCTCAGCCTCTCTAATATCGGCTGTTGTCTCGTCTCCTGACTCCTGATTGGTCAGGCCAAACCCCAGTGTGCTGGAGAGTCCATTTCCCAGCCAACCTAATGTCCCCATCTCTTTCTTCTCCTCACCTTGTAATTGATCGGCTTCCAGGTCCAGAGACAATCTCCTGCCCCTGAATTTCTCCGCAGGTTCTTTTTCTTCATCCATTTTTGTTTCTTCATCGTGCTCTTGTTCCGTCTTTTTCTCGCCTCCAAAACCAAGCCACCCGGTCATAGTTGAAGTGAAAGAATCGGCAGTTTCTCCATCTTCTTCTTGACTGTTTACACTGTCTTTGGCATCATCAGGTTTCCCTTCTCCTCCCAGCCCCAGCCACCCCGTCATCGAAGAAGTGAAAGAATCTTTAGCCTGTGTCTCTTCAATCTCATCTTTTTTCTCTCCTTCAGCCACATCACCAGGTTCTTCCTCATTTGCCAGACCTAACCATCCTGTCACTGAAGAACTGAGCCAGGAAGAGGAGGAAGACCCACCTTGTTCATTCAGAGCTGCAGGAGTCTCGTCCACTTCTGCGTGAGTCCCGGCAGCGTCATCACCATCATTTTTGTTTTCGTTCTCTTCTGCTGATGCGACTTCAGATTCCTGCACTGGAGATTCTGTAGTGGCGTCTTCAGATGTCAAAGGACTTCCAGCATTAGTGTCATCAGTGTATGGGCTGGTTTGGGTCGCTTCTGACTCCTGGATTGGGATTTCCTGATCACTGTCATCATCATCACCATCAGTGTCCAAATGACCAGAGTCAATGGGATACCCAAACTCATCCATACAGTAGAAATCTGATTCCTGAATGAGGAGAGGAAATAAAAATATGGCACTTAAGTAACAAGTAACCTCAATGCTACAGGAATAAATAAATAATTTTCTGAGAAAGCAAGAAAATAATTTACATGTATTGTAAATGTAGGTTTATTCTTATTCCATCAACTTTCGTACTTATTATAAAAGAAGAGTTAGTGAAATTAAAGCTTATTCACCTGTGTCTCCACTATTTTCTCCATAGTCGCATAAACCTGCTCCTCTTCCACTGCTTCCTTTGGGAAATAACCAAACTTTCTGTCAATCTGAAATAAAAAAAAAAATCACAGTTATAAAGCCACAGCAGCATTGTTGAAGAATTGAAGTAGAGCACACAGGAGAGTCAATATGAGAGCAAATGAGAAACACACAAAGCTCATTTGTTAAATTTCTTCAAAGGTTTCCTCCCTCAGTTTTCAGTCATTTTCAGTGCCAGCTTTATAGTCAAGTGATGCACTTGAAAAGCATGATATTGTGCAGTCCTGTCAGAAAGCAGGCTTGGATTGTGAGTCTGATTTCTCACAACAGAAAAAGCAGACAGAATCTGTATGCAAATTTTATATTATTTATTATTATTTATTATCATTATTTTTGTTTTTAACTTGATATATATTGCATTTGCTGTATATTTCAGCTCATGCAAATATGTGTTACAGAAAAGAATCATCCACAAAAAAGGTCAGTTGATACTTCAACTGAATTCTTTTTACTGCTTTGTTTCTGCCATTTTTCAATCCTGACATGTTTTCTCAGCTAAGGGTTTGATTGCTATCACAATGTAAGATTAAATTATAATCTTAATTTTATCATATTACTGATCATTTCACATCTCATTCAACTATATCCATACATTTCTACATACAAAGTCTTAACAAGCATTTTTTGTGTATGCAGGTGTATGTTTGGGTGAATCATTCCTTAGTAAAAGCTTCCAGCTTGATGGAAATAAGCACTGATTTTGTTTTTGCTATAAGACACTCAAAGTAGTGGCTGTCGGATTTTAGAACACTTAGAAGTTTAAGTAAAATCCCAAAGGCTCATAAATCACTATTAGGAACTGTATTGTGTGGTAGCATGTCAAAGTCTTTAAGAAGTCTTTTATCTAAATAAAGAATTACATCTTATATTTCTAACAAACAATGCTGTTTTTATACAGTTTGTATTTTAAAGATCCAAGTAAGGACAGGTATTGCAAACTAGAATAGACTATAAATGTTGTGATATGTGACACTGGTTCATGCTATATTCTTGTCCATATAAAATAAACGTTAAGTAATAAATAAAGTGATTGCTAAGATAGAAGACAAACAAGTTGCAATGATTGTTATTATTCACTAGTTCTGTCACTATCATTATATAAATGAAGTGAGGTGCTCTCACAGGCATTTGTGTTTCTCAGCCACAGTATTGCAAAAGCTTCCAACATGGCTCAACCAATCAGTGCAGAGAACCTCAACTATCTGTATTATAATCAAGACTAATCTCACATTTTAACCTATAGAACCAGAGATGAGAGACTATTTCAATGGGGTAGGTTATTCATTATATTTTGCTTTAAAGAGACAGGGATACAGACAGACAGACCGACAGACAAAAAGACAGACAAAAAGACAGAGACATACAGAGATATCAGACGTACACTGCCTGCCCAGAGGTCTTCCCTCTTTCCGGTCAGTTTGTGGTAAACAAGGATGGTGTCTCCTCGTCTGAAGCTCAGGAAACGACAGTCCTTACCATGGTGGTCCCTGGTGGCCTGTACCCTGCTCATCATGCCTACACACACACACACACACACACACACACACACACGCACGCACGCACGCACGCACGCACACACACGCACAGTGGCAGAGACATAAAGATTCACATAGGTGATAACAATGGATAGATAGTTGAAATAGGTGAATAAATTAATTACTATGAAATACGATTGCTTTGAAAAAAAGCCACGTTATAGACATAGTTTATTACAGTATATAATGCGTTAGAATGATATATTAGTAGCTTTAGCACTTACTTGCACACTCAGAATCTCCACAGATCTTGTAGTCAGACAACAAGCCCAGATTTAAGTGAGGTAAAATCATAAAAACTATGCCTGTACCCCACAGGAACATGTAAGCCAGTGAAACAGCCATTCCTCACGTTTTAACAGTAGTGTATCAAGAGAAAATGCCCATAATTGGGGAAAATAACTCCGGTCAGTTGTGCTGGCAAGTGGACATTGCCTCTAAGCTGTTGCTGTCATGAAGACTCAATGGCAAATGAGAGAGCTGAGATAAGATATGTGCTAAGGCAAGCATGATAATCATTAACATTCAACACGTTTGTTTTTTTTACAACCTTTGTGCGTATAGTCTGTATAGTATTTTTTTTAATGCTCTTATATTTTGTCATCATATTTTTATGTCTTTTTATATATATGTATTCACTGTTTCTACAGTTAATGGAGCCTCCCAGCCAAAGTATTTCACACGATTGTACTTGTATAACAAGTGACTATAAACATCTTGAATCGATCTGGTCGCTGGTAAAAGGTTTTTATTTTACTTTAGAGCTTAATATTAGAAGAAAATTCTATAATTTGCATTTCAGAGTGGAAAAAAATCAACATTTTGTGGACTTCGCCCCCTTTTATCTATAAAAAGATGACGACACGCGTTGGCGTTTATTACCATGGCAACCAACGCAGCGCGCAAAGAAAGCGTCATAACTCCGCGTCTATGTTTTTTTACTTTTACCTTACCAGCAAGATGGCCGCCTAGTTCGAGTGTTGTTAAAACTTGGATGTTTTGGTTGCCAGAAGACTTTTTCTGTTGTTAGACGGCACTTCATTTGCATGGTTTGATAGAAATTTGCTTCCAAGTGATACAAAATGAAGTCGGACGTGGAGGAGTTAATGCCGAGGCTGCTGCCCATTGAGTTTGGAGACAGTTCAACAGACGTGGACCTGAAAGCACCGCCGAGAAACCCCCAGGAATACCTCCGACAAGTGCAGTAAGCTCACTTAAAACACCTGCTTTTCTCCTGTTTGGACAGTAGAGAATTAGTCTGCTTAATTTATATTATATTGTAACTCCACTACACTGATGCTGTAGCTAGAAATGTTGTAAATATAGAGGAGTAGAGTGCTCACCAAGCAGCTAATGTAACATTCAGAGTAGGATTTCACTGTGGCAGTCAGTGTGATGTTAAATGCGACGCCAGTGACATGTTTTCTTTTTCCTTTTTGTATTAATTTCTTTATTAATTAGTGCAGGTTTGACAAACATTTGCAAGGTCTATTCATACCCCCTTGTTTTTGACATTCTATTGTGAAGAGTTGGTTCAACATATTACAGGAAAATTTAATTCCAATACTCCCCCTCATTTGTTTATTCCAGTTCCCCCACAGCCCCTCATCACTCCTCCCTCACCAGAGCGGGGAACTTACTAACAGCTGCACATCTTAACAGCTCTCCCTCTGTTGAAAGAGCAATAGTAAAACAAAGCAAAAAGCAATAGATAAATAAGTAGAAAGAGGAGAGGAAAAGGGGAAAACGTAGAAGTTTTCCAGTTTAAGAAAAAATCGATTAGATTTTCACTGGAGCAGAAGACGGTGTCGCTTTAATGAAAATGTGAAAGCTTAAGTCTCTAACTGTGTAGAGGTGAATAGATCACAGTCCTGAGGGCCACCAAATATCGCGATAAAAGGGTAGTTTTTAATTTTAGTCCTAAATATTTTAGAAATGTTCTCTATGCTTCCATGTCTACTCTGTGCTCAACTGTACTCTACTTACAGAAAAATACACACTTACAGAGAAGTTGTACTCAGTTTTTGTATCTTTTTGTGAGTAGAGTGCAGTTAGTTAGTTAATGACTGGACTGATGTGTGTCCTTTTCAACAGGCTGGAGGCATCATTGTGTCCAGAAGTGGTGGTTGCTCAGATTGACCCCAAGAAGCTAAAGAAGAAACAAACAGTTAATGCATCTGTGAGTAAATATACACCAGTAAAGCATGTCTCCACAGGGGGGAATTACTTTTCTGCTGCAAAGAAAAATGTCTGCCTTTTATAGTACTTTTGTTGTAATTTGTACTATTAATTTATAACAACCTTGATATGGCTATATGCTTCAGTTGGATATATGTTATGAGCTGCCAGGGTCACATGTGATGTTGGCACTGATGGTGAATAAGACGATCTCTGATAAATGTGTGTTTCAGGTGGCGGGGTGCCACGCTGCTCCGGTGGGTTTCTCTCCCAGTCTCAGCTGGCAACAGCAGCAAGTCGGCCACTTCTCAGATGTCAGACAGGTAGAACAAAACAATGCTCCGGTCGTTCTTTGTATCATCCATTTAGTCTATAAAATGTCCAATTAGCCCATCAAAAGTTACCAGAGTCCAAAGTCAAGTTATAAAAATTCTTGTTTGACCAATTTGTTTGTATTTGCTGTTGTCAGAATGATTTCTAGTTAGTTTCTTTCTGTAAAGGCGTGTGAACTCAGTGAAATAATGTTTAAATAATTAGAGGATTGTTGTAGGCAAATTATTCTGATCACATCTAGAGTATATTTACCCTCATGATCTGTTTTCTGAGTCCTTCTGTGTTCTGCCTTTTTGCTTTCAGAGTATCGCAAAGAACAGGAGACACTGGAGCAGCCAGAATCTGGATGACAATGTGCTGATGGTGAGATATCATCATGCAGATAATGATTGCAGATAACTCGCAATTAGAAGTGATAAGAAGAAAAAAAAGCATTTGTTATAAACGTCATCTTTGTATGTGCGTGTTTGTCCTACAGCCAAAGCTAACAGATGAGGAGGGATGGAAGAGATTTTGTTTAGGAGAGAAGATTTATTTGGGCACTTCATCCTGCCACACAGATGCAGAACCAGAACCAGCACTGGACTACAGCAAGGTTGTAACAAAAAGATAAAGACTTATATTCTACAGCTTGTTTAACCACAGTGTCAAATCTAAACAGACCACAATAATAATGGAGCCCCACATGTTACTGTAATATAATAAAGCACACGTCTGTGTTCAGGTGGGCTTCCCTCCCTTCCTAAGTATCGTCAGCAGACTCAACCAGGTAAATTACACCCCCTGCCCGTTTGGACATTTACCTCACACTCTGAACAAGTTCAACAGTCTGATTTATTGTTTTCTCCTATTTCTGTGTCTACAGTCTACAGTATTGATGGTGCTGGATATTCTTATCAGTTGGTTTGAAGAACAAGACTTCGTTCCACAGTTGGTGAGTTTTTTTTATTCCAGATTCTTCAATTGGGTGAAAACTTCTTACAAGCCAAAAGCACACAGAACATAACAGCAAAAATATATTTTACCCTCTACTGATTCATTAAAGCAAACAAGATGATGACACATATAGCAAAATATGTTTATATATTTCACACTCACATTGTTTACCTGCTTATTTTTTCCAATTAAGATAAAATAGCAAATAAGTACACCTGATTTCTGACTGCCCAATGTGGAAATATTTTGCTTTTGTTTAACTAATCTATTCTACAACTTCCCTTTTTTTCATTTTCTGACTTTCCATGTTTGAGATATTAAAGGCAATAGTACACTAACTATAATAATGTTTTTTATGGAACTATTGTGAAATTGCTTGATTTCTTGTGTGTAAATCAGTGATTTGTTTTCTATAGGGTCGCTGGTTATATGCATTGTTAGCCTGCCTGGAGAAGCCTCTGCTGCCTGAAGCCCACTCCTCCATCAGACAGCTGGCCAGGAGATGTGCCCAGCTCCGCAGCACACTGGTACGGCTCCGTCTGTACTACTGTCTACTAGCCTTTGACAGTAGTACAGAGCACTTCTCTAGCACTTTGTTACATTGTGTGCTATACAAATAAAGTCTGACTGTTGATAACATGTATCTGCCCTGTTTTAAATGATTTAACAGGAGAGTCAGGAGGATGAGAAATTGCCTGCCCTGAACCTGATTATCTGTCTTGTTGCCAGGTATCGACCAGTTTGCTTTATCATATCGTATAACTATGTCAGATTTAACTCTGTATGTTGATTTTATACTTATTGCATGCAAATATGCTAATTTCCTTTTGTTTGTCCTGCAGATACTTTGAGCAGAACGACCTGGCAGACCAGCCGGTGTGAACACAGTTCTATTTAGTGACTGATATCAACATGACATTAAGCAGGAATATGTTGGAGGCCCTTGATGCAACATTCAGACAGCAGGCTCTACAGTCAAGCAACAAGATCTATCAATGAAGTTTATGGACAATTATGGAGACCCTTTATCAACCGAGTAAAATCAGTAAACAGAAATAAAACATTTCCAAGGTCTCAGCAGTGCAAACAATGATGTGGGTCCTGCAGTTTTGGATTAAAGTTGTGGACCGAAACCAAAGGGACTGAATGATGAACACACAACTTGTATTATTTGTAGTGAATTCAATTACTTGAACTGATCCCTGCTGATAAACATGGACAGCTGTCAGAGTTGTAGCACATCCAAAAGCCTGTTACTATGAACTTTTTCTTCCTGTAATTCAGTTCTGGGGTTAAATCAAATGCAGGATTTGTCTATTAAACTATTGTGATTTGTAAGACAAGTGCTCATATACATATTCTTGCTGGTTAATATTTTACATTCCAACTAATGTCTCATTCTATTGAATGAACAGTCCAAGGCAAATACTAAGACTTTAAGCTTTTCAAGCTGGTTTTAATATTTGAAGATGGTTTTCCAAGCAAACATCATTGAAGGAGGAGGATCCTTCACAGACCTGCTCATTTCATCAACTTCTTCATCTTAACAGCATTGTGCTGAATCAAAACATAACACAACCTGCACTAAAGAGTTCAGGCGTCCCCATCAAAGACAGACCTTCAATATAAAGGGACGTTCTTGTGCCACCAGCGGGGTTGTTTACATGCTGAAATGTCCATGTGGCTTGATGTGTGTAGGAAAGACAAAACAACTGAAAATCCGGATTTCAGATCACAAAAGCACGATTAGGAGACAGGATCTAAAACATTTTCTAGAACACAGCCACACTATTTCTAGTCTAGCAGGGTGGTAATCTGGATCTAATGCTTTTGAAATGTGAAGCATTTTGGAAATGTAAATAAAAACACACTCATCATGTGGACTGAATGAAGAGCTAGACTTAAGGTGTTTCCTTACAAGCCAAGTTTAACTGTTGTTATTTTACTGGATTGATGTGTTTTGATTTTTAACCACAAGATGGTGTCATAATGTCTAACGCAAACACAGGTAACAATACAGATGATGACTGATGTAACTATCCTATGGGATGCCTTGTCTGATGTTTGAAAATGTATAAAGTGGTTGTCAACATCAACATTCCTGTTTGTCCACTGATGAAGGCAGCACAATGCTGTTAATGAGGATTAGTGGTTTGTTTTTCAATTTCAATTAAATATTTGACATTCAAATATGTCCCTTTGGACTATTAACATTGTGAAGTGTTGTTAATATTTGACATTTTATAGACCAGGCTATTAATTGAATTAGGTTGCAGTCCTAATATGACTGAAATGATACCACAACACACACATTTCCACTAATACCTCACCTTTAATTTGAAGCAGATTAGTTGGTACAAAACAATGGAAAAAACATTTTCAAAAACCTGTATTTAAGCAAATCACACATGTACCCACGTGATGAAGATACAAGGGCTGTGACACTGATCAAACAGTGGAAATAAACAGGGATTAACAGCGTTGTCACATCAACTTGAAAACACAGCTACTTGTACGGTAATGGTCGCTGCTCCCATAACCGTTATATTACCCCCCAGCCCATGGCATTATGATCAGGATGAGAAAAAAAAAAAAAACAACAACATTCAACACCACCTTTTCATCATAGTAGCACAAAGACCTTTTTAAACCCCAAATGTCAGACTGAAGATAAATCATTTGGAATTAAAATGACGGGACTGTCTCTCCCACCACAAACCTGTTTAAGAGCTCCAATTAGAGAGGGCGTTAGGGGACAACCCTGCCAGATGCACCACTGTCCACTTTACATTTCTTTTGCCAAGTAAAAAGAAAAAAAATTGGTGGAAAATTAATTATCAATTTAGTTTTGCCATTGCCTTATAAATTCCTACGCTGAGAAAAATCCTGCTTAGTTAAAACTTCAGTGGGCCTCGTGGAAAATGTGGCATTTTGAGGGGAACTGCTAGTTTTAAAAACATCTCATGTTGTTAAGTAAATAGTTGGAAGTTTATCCTCCCCTCAGTGTTTTCCTGTGGCCGCCAGCTTTACTACACAGAGGCTGAAGTTAGCGTCTCTTGTCCTTCCTGTCTCTATCTTTATGCTCCCTATCGCTCCGGGACGACCTGCTCCTCCCTTCGTCGCTCCTCCTCTTCCTCCTCTCCTTCGATCCCTTCGAGTCCCTCCCTTCTCCGCTGCTCCCTCCTCTTTTGCGGTGACTTCTTTCTTCTCCTTTCTTCCTGTCCCTTCCCGACGGCCTCCTTTTGCGCTTACCGCTGTCCCGGCTGCGGCTTCGGCTGCTGCTGTTGGAGGACGAGGACGAGGAGGATGACGAGGACGAAGAGGAGCGGCTGGATCCGGAGGAAGAGGACGAGCTCCCGCTGGAGGAGGAGCCGGAGGAGGAAGAGGAGGAGCTGTTACTGTGACTGCGGCCCTTCCTCGGCTCCTTTTCCTTCTTCCTTCCTCTACCACTGTCCTCCTCCTCCTTAGGGGGTGCGGGGGTCGTGCTGGGGGCCTCTTGGGAGTCGGGCTTAGGTTTTTGGGGTGCTTCTTCCCCTGTTTTCCCTTCCGCTCCCTGGTTCTCCACTGCTGGTTCCTGGACCGCAAGGCCAGCTATGATCACATCCTGCCCTGGCATGTTGGAGGCTGTTTGGGGTTCTGGGGTTGGAGAGGCCTCCTGGGTCTCGGAGGACTTTACTCCCGGTTCCCCTGGGGTGGAGCTGGGCTGGGGCTGCTGACTGGCATTTGGTGCTTCTTGGATGGTTACGGTTGATTCAGAGGACTGGGTGTTGGGGGTCTTTTCATTTTGGAGGTCTGTAGGCCCTTCTTTTCTGTCTGTTTCTCCCTCCTCTACCTTGCTCCTGTTCTCCTTCTCTGCCCCCCCCTCCACCTCCATCTCCTCTGACCCTGGACCTGCCTCCTTGTCTCCTCTGTCCCTCTGGTCCTCTCTGCTCTTAACCCCCTCCTCTCCTTCCTTCTTCTCCTCACTCCCCGCCTCACTGACCTCCATCCCCTCCTCCTCTTCCTCTACCTTCTTTAACCCTGCCTTATCCCCGTCTCCCCTCTCTTCCTTTTCTGTGACCTTCCTATCCCCCTCCTTTTGCCTTTCCTCCTCCTCCTCCTCATCTTCCTCCTCGTCTTCCTCCATCTCTGCATTCCGCTTGTTACCTGTCACCTTGACTACCTGACCTGCTGGCTTACCCTCTGCCGAGTGGTCCGTCCCTGTTGCCGCTGTGTTTCCGTCCTGGTCGCGGTTTGGCTGTCGCCGGGGGCGAGACTCCATCTTGCTGAGGTGTTCGGCAAATGCCTCACGCCTCTCGTCAAACACAGCTGTCCAGACACAAAGATACACGAGTTACAGTGATCAAGAAACAGCTTTTAAAGAATAGGCAAAATGCTTCTAGAATAAGAGCCCTACTCACCATTTAGTTTCTTAGTGGAGTCGTCGAGGAGTTTCTGTGTGGCGGAGCACATTTTTCCAGGCAGGTAAAAGATATGAGGTTTGGTCTTGGTGCGAATGTATTTCACCAGACGGTTATTGTGGCTGGTCCACTCCTCTTGCTGTGGAGGCAGGAAAGAGAAATAATTAACACCTTTTATATCCTACATTGCTGTTTCACAGTCTTTTCTAAAAATAAATCACTGAAGCAAATCCTAGTTTTTATTCCCCTCTCTTTAACTGCCCATCTCTTCCAATATTACTTCACTTGATTTTCATTCCTGAAACTCTTAGTTTTCTTGCAACTATGTTGTTGCAGATAGAGATGTTTTAGAATATCTTAAGACCATAATAATGAAGATCAGGTGATACAATAGAAAGCTCTAGAACAGCCTCTAAATGGACCTAGTACTGAGATGATTCTGTCATGATGATACCTTTTCATTGTCAGATTAAAATGAAAGCAAATGACAACAATAATGACGCAAGGTTTGAAAAACAATCCCTATCCAATCAACTATAGCTTGTTAGTTTTGAGCAGTTGCTGAGCAGTGTGAAAAAAACAAACACTGTAAATGAGAGGCTTTGTAACATTATGTCCAATTTTGTTTTTTAAACCACTGGAATGTTCCATTGGATAAAAGGGTTGGAGATGGATGGATAGATGGATAGATAGATATAAAATCTATTTTCTAATGAATTGCGATTCTGATTTGATCTTTGCATTTGCGCCTTTACTCAGTAAAGATGTGTACATGTGTGCTAAAGGGCTGCATTATGTGTAAACAGTCTAAATGTCTGGAAATCAAGTTATTACAGTGTGCACAAAAACCTTTTTTTTAAGTTAAAAAGTAACGTAGATGATGGTTATATTAGCCATCTTGAGTCACAACAGTCTGTGAACTGTGACGTGAGTAGTTTCAGTCTATGGATGCTCTGCAGTTTGCAGAGCTGTCCTGATTCATGATGACTAGTTATCTCATAGCAGATCTAGAGAAAACATCTACAAGAGGCACAGACTGAAAAACAACTCTGCACACTGATCTGAGCTCTTGGTTTGTGTTTGTTAACAAGATTTTACCTCTGACTACCAGATGTGAAGTTATGGAATTAAACTGAACAGTGTGTGGACTCTACTGTATTCAGTCTATCCAGGTTGGGTAGCTAATGCTAACTAGCAGCTATCTGCACATATCAGACTGATGTCTTGTACCTTCATCTATCATCTATGTAAACAGTCAATGCCACTTGTTAACTAAAAACAATTGTTGCGTTGAAAATATTTTCTTACCAGCTGAGCTAATTCGACTTTCTGTTCCAGTAATCTCAGCTCAGTCTGTTTGGCTCTCCTCTCTTCAAAGAGCTCCCTCTTTTCATTCTCCACCTTCTTTCTCTCAACTTCAGCCTGAATCTCGAGCTTCTGCTCGATCTCTGAACGTCGCTTTTGCTGTGAGGGCAAAAACAGGATGGACACAGACGGGATTGAGAAGAGAGTTAGAGGAAGAAAAACATGGTTGGAGTACAACAGGATTAGGCGATTATCTGGCTCACAGTATAAACAGTATCGGCAGCAAGGTTTGTGTTTAAATATTTGTGTGAATTCTAAAGGCCTGTCTACACACAACATGTCACAGCAGAAGAAGCACAGGTGTTTATAATAATCTTAACGATAGCTGAATTCCATTTAGCTGTCACAACTCACTGGACACATCAACTGAACAGAGTCCATGTCTACTGTGAAAAGAGTCTGTGGTGAATTGAATGGAAACCACTAATTTGTGTGTGAATTTATCTAATCACACTTAAGCGTCTGATATTGAGGAATTAATTTTTTGTTGATAACGTCTCGAAACTCGAAACTCAAAAAACAAAACTGCCATTAATCAGTGGATTCAAATATTTCAGGTCCGTCTGTCTCTGCCAAGTCGGTTGACATCAGTTTCATGTTACAGTACTTTGTTCACTGCTTAGGTGGTTTGTGTATTTGCTGTCCAGCTGGCAGTCAGCTCAACAGCTCACTGATAAACTAGACGGATCTCCTCACCTTCTCTGTAGAGACGTTGGACTCCTGTTTGAATTTTTGCAGGGTCCCCATCAGCAGGCCAAACATACGCCGATTCCTGACAGAGAAAAACAAACCGTTGCGCTTGTAATACTCAGCTGTGCAATGATTAATACTGAACATTTGCTCCAGATCTGTTTACATTTGATGTAATAAGACTGATGATAACTTTGATCACAAATGGACGTGTCTTTCAATGCACCGAGATGTATGTACATCCTACCTCTGTTTGCCCCTCTCATCCATGGTCTGATCTTGAATGAGGTCTCGGCGTGTTCGCTCCTTGGAGGTAGCTACTACAGACGACTGCAACGCCGGCTGAGGGAAGCAGAGAACATGAAAGAGAGCAGACCAATTTGTTAGAGCTGTTTGCCTTTTACCAAAACACTGAATGTCTTTGCTTCTCCTAATATTTGGCATATACACTACATATGACAGTTTCTGAACAAATGGGCATTCCATGTGTTTTACATCTACCTGTTTCAAAATTGATTACCCAAGATGCATTTGTGGGTGACAAATACAAAAAAGGTCTTTTTGTAACAATCCATGTAATTGAGATAAACAATGAATACTACAATAATACATGATAAAGTGTTCTAACAAACAATTAATGGATAAAATAGATGCAACTAACAAGTCCAGACACCTGCCAGCCAATCAGAAATAAGTATTTTCTGTGGCCAGTCAACATTTCAGCTAATAAACTTTTATTTTCACAGGCTGCGAGCACTACAAACACTCCGAAGTTTGACTCAACTCTCTCTTCTTACCTTTTTGACATCGTCATCGTCCTCGGCGTCGCTGTCGTGACGCGCGTCTCTCCTGGCCCTCTGGTCCCCCGCCAGCCTGTGCACACAAAAGCAATGATGAGACCCCTGCAGATAAAGACAGTTCACAAACATCCCAACTGCTGCTCTCATCACAGCTGTCAGGGCTGATATAATAATTGTGATCTCATGTCTTTCAGAGAGTTAAATATCAAAGTGATCCAATCATAAACTGGGATGTGACACATGAAAAAGGTACAAAAATAACTTGAAGACAGCAACACCAGGACAGAGGGTGAATGTCATCATATTTAGTGATTGATCTTTGGCCTGAAACAGTCTACAGACTATCTGACAGTCAAACAGTTTGAATATCCACAGAAAATATCAACAATACAGATATTCTACATACTGGTGCTCAAATTGATTTTATTAGTTAAAACTGGTTATGTTTGGGTAATTTCTTAACATTACCTGCCCTACCGTTTTTGACTCTACACAAGTTGTTAAAGTTTTATTATTGTGAAACTGTGTGCAGAGTTGCTGTTGGTATGGTATATAGATGCACGTCAAATATCTGATCTCACCTTAGCAGGGCTCCCTCGATGTCCCTCTGCTTGGCAGGGGGGCCGCCGCCTCCAATGTCTGAGAGACTACGCCTGGGAAAGCACACAGAGACAAGAATTAAAAAGGCAAATAATGTTTTACAAAACATTATTATTTTTATGATCACTCCCATATATTTAACCAGAGTTACTAGAGCAGATTGCCTGGAATGTAATTTCAGATAAATCCTGTCTCGCTAAAATGTTCACACTGGTAAGAACAAGCCAGTGGTCTGTGTTTGTTTTGTCAGATTTGTTTTAATAGCAAATTTTAAATTAAAGAACACATTCATGAATAAGACCATTTTTTAAATTTCATATCTAGAGGGTCAAAACAACTTGAGCTGTATCTATGTCCAAATGACAATTCAAAAATGGCATTACACACTTAATTGCCAAGTTATTGGGTACTCCAAGCTAAAGCAGTCTATTCTAATACAACAGCCCTGCAAAAAATCCTAACAGTGAGTATAATGTTGAGCTTTTGTTGACGTTGTTTTAAAGAGGTGATGAATCAACTATAAGGTCATTTCTGAAATGGCACTCTGTGATGCTGCTGAACTGTGATTATACTGAGAGATCCAATATGCAGTTCACTCTCATTGATATTATCGTGGGAATAACGAATATAAGTTTACCAAAATGATTATTTCAATAAATAACAAACATTTAAAGGACCAGTGTGTAAGATTTAAGGGGCTCTATTAGCAGAAAGGGAATATAATGCCCATAAGTATGTTTTCATTAGTGTATATTCACCTGAAAATAAGAATCATTATGTTTTCGTTACTTTAGAATGAGTGCTTTATATCTACACATGGAGCAGGTCCTCTTACATGGAGCTCGCCATGTTTCTACAGTAGCCCAGAGCGGCCAAACCAAACACTGGCTCAAGAGAGGGCCTTTCACATTTTTCGTGGCCATCATAGTTTCTCCTACATGTTTGGAAGGGGAGGCTTTTCAGTTTGTTGCAATCTGCAACCTCACCGCTAGATGCCACTAAATCTTACACACTGGTCCTTCAAGAACCAGTGAGCTTTTATCCTCCCACAGCCTCTCCCCACTAATTAAATCTGTGGCTTTATGGTAGTGACATGATAATCAATTCTACACTGACAGGTTATCAACACAATGTGTCTATTGCACACCATGTGATAATTACACTCTTATTATTTTTTTTAAAACATATTTCATTACACACTTAATTAATCCTGAGGGAAATTACAGTATTTCTTATCAGCTGTTTCTTGGTGGACTTGTTTGTCTTGTTTCTGAGCAGCTTTAATGAAGTGTTGCGGTTCATACACAATTCAATTAAACAGCCTCAAGTCTTGAGTTACATTTAGCAGGGCTTGCACTGTATTTGAGAGCACCTACTGAGTCTGGTAGAGAGACTGAATAAACATGTAGCTTGTTTCTTTTTGGTGAGACTGTGGTTTACCTGAGTAGGTTGAGTCCTCTGCCTCTGCCTCCTCCTCCAGGGCCGGCTGTGGGGCCGCCAAGCCGGCGGATCTGACCCGGCCTGTAAACACAGCGAGACAGGTCAACACAACTTTAAAGTCCCACTCCTGTCAAAACTGTGTTTTTCATTCTTGTTCCTACAGTAGAATGTTTGAGCTTCGCTGTGCAGAATGATGTATGTGCAAAGGTTGCTTTCACATTCATTTATTGAAAGTGGAAAGTTTCTCTGTGCTCAGTGAAAATCAGATTTTAAGAGGTGGGCTTACGAGCGGGATTTGAGACGTCAAAAATAGTTTGGAAGCCAACTCTGGTCCAATATTCAACCTACGTAAGTGTGATGTGAAAACCTGAAACCTCCAGTGCACAAACATCGAAAATGGACTTTACAGTGAAGTAAGAGACATCCCACGTCCAGCAGGAAAACTTGTGAAGTAAAAAAAATATTTGCATATTCATAGATTCTGTACTTTTTACTGAGAGAGAAGGAGTAGATACCATTTTTAGGATTTTAATGTGTTAATTATACTTTTATTCCGCATAAACCATGTCAAATACCCATTGTTCAAAGCAGAGCATTATTTTATATCTTCATACATCTGTGGAGGGGATATTTAAATTAAATCTTGCAGCACTAATTTACAGCTGATTTCCAGAAATTCATGTTGATGTTTTTGTTCATTACGACATTAATTCTGTGGACATGTAACATGACTCGGGCCTCGCACTAGTTAGCCTGCAGGGCTCCTTATTCCACTCCAGACTTTATTATCAAGATAACTATTTATATATCCCTCTTGTGTAGCCCGTATAGACATGTAACGTTAGCTCCTGTGTGTTCAACTAGAACACAACCAGCCCAGCACTAAACAAATGGGTATGTTTGCTATCCAGCTAGCGGCCTCATGCTAACAGCTCGTCGTTTGAGTGCTATCAAGACGGTTATATCTGAACCAGAAATACGCCAAAAGCCAAACAACCACTCGAACATAATTTACCTTGATTCATTGGGATCTCGTCCAGTTAATTTACGAATATTATCGTCTACGTTTTTCAAGCTTTCTTTGGCTTTTTCGATCTGGTCCTGCAAGCTCCGCACCGCCACCGCCATCTTGCTTCCAGTTAGCGCGAATCACGTGTTCTTCTTCTTCTTCTGTTTTCTTCTTTATAGCGGGCGCATTACCGCCACCTATAGAGCACCTATCCTCACAAACAAACCCATACAGTCTGTATGAAAAACCAACACAAGAAAATACCGTCGCTTCTTTTTCCTTGTGTTTATTGGAGGACCGCAAACCAACTTTAAAGGTGCATACCGCCACCTACTGTATCGGAGTGTGTAGATTCATGGCATCAGATCATCTGAGTAGAAAAACATAAATAAACAAGCCAACAAAAAATCACGCTCTATTTCCTAATCCAGCCTGCGTTATATAATTTATCAACCTCCTTCTGATTTCCCTGAAGTTCTGTCTTGTGCTCAGTAATGTTTTTAAACTCCAGTTTAAGAGTGTTACACTACACAGATCGACTTTTCCACATTACATAAAACGTGGAGTGAAAACCTGCATGTAATGATCACCTCCTCTCTGCAGTTTTCACTCACATTTCTTTTTTTTTCTCCTTCTGTTTTAACTACAGTTGACATTTGGTGTATTACCACCACTTGCCACTCTAGACTGCAGATTAAAAAAACAGCCATTAAGTCATTAAAATGTCATTAAATGTCAATTCACCACAATGTTCATGTCTCTGCACATTACTAAACTTGTAAACCAGACCTCATAAACTGTAACTATTTCATGCAAAGGTGCAAGCACATACAAGTACTGTAACAACATGTTACTACTCGCATTAATCTTCACATCTACATAAAAAATCAGATGCCTGTTTGTGTCAAAGTACCTCCTCTGAAAAACAACTAAAAGTAAACAAAACACCTTTTATCTACCGTCATAAAGGCACCGAAACATGTTTTGATGTAAAATAGTAATATATAAGAGATGAAATTATGACCAACGTCTGAATAGTTCAGGGGCCCTGGAGTGGGACAGGGCCCAAAGTGAGCTGTTTTCAGGGGATGTATAATTTCTTACATTCCTGGTCAGGAATCACATGACCACCAGAAATTAAACTTCATTAACTTGTACTATAGCAGTCAGCTAATTCTTGATTCATGACTGAATAACATTAATTATAGACAAAAAAATTCAACAACTTGCATACAGTACAATCTTTTTCAGTACATGATGAAAAAAAGGACAGATTTTTTAACACAATAAATATCTGAATTATAACTAGTGATTGTACAAACTCTGGAAATGACAATATCTGACAAAGTTGAAAGACAGGATTACAAAGGTTCTATTAGAGCTTAAATCTTGAAATGTATCTATCGTTTTAGAAAATATGTTCATTTTGAGCTTGTATTTAGAACAGAAGAGAGGGAAATCATTTGCTTTATTCCTCTTGAGTTCAGACATTCCTTCTTCTCTTGACAGCCAGGTTCTTCAAATCCCTGCCTGTCTCTTTTGAACTGTATCACAAACTGCAGCGCACTGAGAACGCCAGCTCTGAAGTGTGAGTCCAAGATTGAAATGAAAACCCTTTTCAGTCCCACTCTTGCAGCTCTTGCATATCAAAGTGGGAAAGCAAGCATCAAACCACAGCTAGCAGCTGCTTTCAGGATTTCCTGCATGTACTGCTGAATTTCTGCTGTTTTACTGAAGCTTCATCAAACGTCAGTCTGCTACTGTGCACATACACACTGTATACAGTAGGAGTGCGTCACCACTATGAACGGTCTACTGGTATGTACTAAATGCATTATGGCATTTAGCAGTGTGTGAATGTTACATTACTGCTGCATTTCTTTGTGAACTTGTGTATTATGTTCAATGTATATGTATATGTGTGTTGACATACAGTATACAGTGTATCATGATGATGGGAAGGCTACAGGAAATATCATAAACCACTATTCACACTTTTTTTTGCTACATTGGTTCAAAAGTTTAAAATCAAATATCAACATTTATGTCAAAATATTGTCTTTTTTTTCTTTTTTATTGTGAGTCTGTATATACCACCAAAATCAAGTCAAGTGAGCTAAATTTTATTTCTATAGAAAATCACAAATCACAAATTTGCCTCACAGGACTCACAGGAAATACATTAATTTAAAGTATAATGCTCTCAAAATGATAGTGTCTTTAAATCATGACTGGCACGAGTTATAACAACAACATCATTTTCCTAACTATTTCTATTCAAGTTTCAAGTTGAGTAAGTCTTTGCTACTTACAGGACAGGACAAATGCCTACAAATATCACAGTAAACCTTTAGATAGTAAAAATACCATCCTTCTTGTTGTTGTATCCAGTTGAGGATGACAAATTAACACCTTGAGTGACTGAATGACGCCCAGTTTGCTATTAGTCACCTCTGCGGTTACTGTGAAAACATGTTATTGTTTCAGCTTAATTGCACAACATAATAATCTTATAGTCTCATTATCCATACATGAACAGGCTCTTTGTCTGCGGTCTGAAAGGAGCAGTAAACAAACTAAAGTTAGCAGTGAGCATGTTTCTCTGTTGTGTCGGCATGTGTTTTTGTGTATTTGGGTGACAGTAGTTCATGTCCATTAAGTTATTTCTAATCTTTGGATAAAATAGTCTACTTGGAAGGTAGCCTGTATCTTAAGGTGACTTGAATAATAACTATTCAGTTTGTAGGGTTTTGATGTCTCAAAATGCAGACAAATCTCACTGCTTGTCCTCTTAGCACTTTATGACTCATCAGATTACATTGTAAGGCTCATGCAGGTGTTGACCAGATGTGAAAGGATGATATCTTAATGCCAGCTAGGCTGCTTGTAAAAATAAATATGAGAAAAAAACCCATAAAAATGCTTTTCTTCAGTTTACAGTGAAGACACGATGCGGCTGGTAGGTCCATGAGATGGGTGGATTGCTGTTTTCTCTCAGTATTTTATATTATATGCCTTATATTTGTGTTATATCTTACATTTCTATCAATCAAGAAAAGGGGATTTCTTTCTTTTATTTTAAAGTTTAGAGAGTGAGAATAGTGAAAACCGTCAACTTTCAGTTGCCGTCTGTCTGCTTTGGCTCTGCCTTTCGATATCTGTTTCTCCTCCATTCACCAACCAATAATTTTCCTTCTTATTTTCCATTGTTGTCATGGCAACAGTGGTTGAATCTCATTTGCAGCTGTTTCCCGTCTCTCCCCCCTCCCCTTCAAAGGAAATCCCTCAGTGCACATCACCAAGCCCTTCTAAAGAGCCAATTCACTCATACCAGTGTTCCCTACTCATCAACTACCCTTCCTTTGGTGGAGTCTGTTTTTATTTTCTTTTGTAACCTAAAAATAGCTGTATAGTGTATGTACTGTACTTTTGTCAATCAAGCACAACTCAGACACAAATCCTTTATTAACTGATAACAAGTGGACAGTGTTATTTTCCTTTAGGGATTTGCAGTAAGATATTACACAGGAATTAGTGACTACTTCCCGTTTCTTGTTTGAAAGCTGAGCATTCAGGTAGTCAGGTGACCAAGCTTACACTATCTAGCGTGACATCAAACCCAGAGGAAACTTAAGGGTGTACTCACACTCCTATAGCTGAGTAAACCACAAATTATTACTTGTTTACTTGACAATGTTGAGTTGAGGATGAGGATTTGTGGTGGGCCCCAACAGCCAAACAAAAATCACATCAAAACATTTGTATTTAATTAGTGCTTTTTTTGTTTAAAACCATGGTTGACAATTTTTTTAGTAATCCTCAGAAGGTCTTGGTATTGTATCTGTATCCCCAAACTGACTGATAGCTGCTGAAACTGAAGACAAGAGGCACAGAAACAATGAGACAATGGAAGCAAATGATGCTTTTTTGATGCTTTTATTCACTGACTAAAAAGAAGAGAAGCATTCATTCAACACTGATTCAAATCAACATTCGGCAGGTTGACCCCCTCAAAGTGTACGCCATCTGTCAGTTAAGAGGTTTTACATGGAGGCTTGCGTGAACCCTCCCTTTTTCTCCACAACAGAACCAACATGGATCAACACTGTTCTCAATGATAAAATCTGTCCTCTCGGCTGGTGAGCTCGGTTCCACACCAAGTAAGAGGACTCTTTTTCCTGCAGACTAGACCAAAAAACTGCTGGGAAGGTTTCAAATCAAAAAAGGTTCATATGATTTGAGTCTTAAATTAAGTCCTCAATTAAAAAGCAGTTTTGTATTGACACTGGAGGAAACTCTTTGAACCTGTTTGAAACATGTAGATATAATTTAGTTGAGTTAAAAACTTCAGAGCAGATCGGATTTAACGTTTTAGAAAAGTACTCAAATGTATTTGAAATCTGGTCCAGCTGTGTTTTGGGTGAAGTCTTGTTCCTTGCTAACAGAAAAGAAGGTAAGACCCACTGCTATGTGCTCACTTTAACAAACACAATCACACAGGAACGTAACGCTCAGAATGTTCAACATTAAGGATGGTAAAACCATTTTTGCAAAACACACAAAACAACATCGCTTCTGATTTACAAAGTCTGTGTGATTTCATAATATACTTCATGTTCATAAATTGAACCCGGACATGTGTTGCATAAGAGAATACTACGGTAATGAATTGTTGATACCTATACAAATATGCACTGTGTGAGTTTATATATCTATTCATATAGTTTATATCTCTTCCTCTATGGTTTTCTAAAGACGCAGCCGGGCGCTGTCAGCACTGCTCGTGCCCCTTTGTGGCCACTAGTACGACTGCTGTTATTGCAAACTGTCCTGATTTTAAACAAATGCACAACATTCGTACCACAATAAAACTGGGGCCGTCTAGCCAGTCTCACAGAGACCAAGAGTGAGCCCGCCGTCACCGCTGCTGTCGCTGGGCTGGCTGACCAGAATCAAAAGATCTAAAAACAAAATGATAAGATTTCATAAATCATCATAAGGCCAAGTATTGTCATTGCAAGTTCTTATTAGTTTACGTCTTCATTTCTACTGTGTGACAGTGAGAAAAATAAAATAAAATAAAATGAAAAAAAACAAAACAAAACAAAACAAACAAAAAAAAAAAGTGTGGATTATATGCATTCCTCTTGCATAGTTGTGAGGCTGGACTGGGCAGCAGGCCTGCCTGCCTGGCTAATTAGGAGGTTTGGCTCTCCAGACTTGACAAGAAAGACTTTGTTTACCAGCCAGAAACATCAGAGCCACAGTAGCTGAGATCGAAATGAGGATAGTTGGCTGACACTGAGCACGAATATCTATCAGTTCCTTGGTATAGCAAAGAGCTACACCCATCATCTGGATGGTACAAGCCGCAGCTACTGACTTTGGCCGGGTTATGCTATCAGTGTCATTTCTGTTTTCTTCTCTAAAACTACAAAGTGGCAAGTATATGATCACACACTTAAGATGTCAAAAATCTCCCCACATGCTGGCTGGAAAACCAGTTTTAGTGTCAACTACAGCTGAAACTAAAAACTGGAGTATCCTCTAAGGCTCTAAGTGTGGCGTATGGCCTTCATGTGTGTGAACCTCCCCTTCAATGAGCTTATATGTAGCCTCATACACGTCTAACCTGTATCTGTTACACAGGCCTGATTTTGTACCAGTGCAATGCACATCCAGTGTTTTTCTCAGAGTAACAGAACCCTATATCCAGATGTTAATCAGACTCTTCACATTCCTGCATGAGTCCAGCCCTATGTGAGCTCATTCATGTCTTGCATGTACTGGTAGTAGTCTGTGGTCATAGCATTTAGATTTTAAAAAAAATGAAACACACAGGAAGCATCTGAAATCTCACACTGTGATGAGGAAACCTTGTCTCTTAATGGTCTTTCAGAAATATTTAACCTTCCACTAATCTTTTTTTTTTTGGGAAAAGTTTTACATCCACAATCATCTTACTACCTCTTTTCTACAGCTATTTTGAGAGGCGACATTACAAACTCTCAAGTTGGCATTGAGTCTGAGCAATGATCAAAGTGGAAATGAAACTGGTCTGATGTGTGTCCGCCAGTGGCTCGGAGCCTGTGTTTAGACTGATGCAGATCTGACGCAGTCTGCTGCTTTGGTACTAAAATAACACACACTCACACTTCGGTCCATGTCAATGGTATTAGTATTGGCTATTAGGCGTTAGTACACAAGTGTCAAACTCAACTCTTTGTATGTTTAGGCCTGGTAGGACAGACATACCCAGATCCCTGTATAGTATATATATATCTACAGTTCTGCAATCTCGACACAGTTTTAATAAGCTGTCAAGGCTAACTGTCTCAGATGGACGACATTAGAGGCCAGCTCTGTGGTTTCTATTACCCGTCAGGCCACAGGGACCCCGCTATCTTCCAGGATTTCTATATGAATGCATATAAAGAGCACAGAACCAAACCAAACCAAAACAAAACCAAACAAAAACAAAACAAAAAAACAATAAACAGGTCAAAAAGGGAAGATGGAACTGGCTGCAACCACATTAATGTACAGTAACTGCTGGTAATGGTCTCCTGAATATCTGACACCCCATCTCTGCTCTAGAGCCTTGCAAACTCTGGTCGATTTAATGTAACGCATTAAAAATAAGGCTCAGCTCGCTGCGTGTCAATCAATCAGTCTCTGTGTATACACAGTATAGTGTAATCATACACAAAACTCGGTCTGCATGTGGTGTATAAATATTTCTGCCCAGACTCTTGGTGCTCCCCTGTATCCAGAGCGAATATGTCATCTCTGTGTGTATCAGTGTACTAAATATGCAGACTAACTTCCTCTTACTGTGATTCAATGCGTGACACAAACTCATTTTATTGAGAGACAAGTTAATCATTATATTTAGCACAGTCAGAGTAAGTTGCTTTCTTTCTTTTTGTGTACCGGACACAAAAGGCCCTCTAATGGCCTCAGGATGCTGGGGCATCAAGTGAAAGCAAAGCTTGGCATTGCAGAAACACACATCAGTTGACCTTTGAAATAGCGACACACTTTAAACGACCACTTCTAAATGGTATCACACCTCTGCTCTGCTCAGACCAGCTGGTTATCTGGTGTGACTAGTCAGCGCTTGCTGTATCCCCGATCCCTTCAAAAACAGATTCAAAGTAAAAAAAATAGAGTTTATATAGATATATATATATGTATATATATAGTCTTAATTTTCATGCAGACTCTTTAGCCACGTGGTAAACTGTTTGCTAGTCAGATGGCCTGAGCGACCCCCCAATGTGGAATGTTCTGTTCCTAGCAGATCTCTAGCAGCAAATCACTTTACAGCTCTAAAAGCCCGGGACCAAACACTTCCAGTCAAATCTGACCTTGGCTGCGGGCTCGCCATACAACGAATCAGATCAGGCACACTGGCCTTACGGTCATAAAACTTCCAGCTCCAGCCTGGTAAAGGAGTTTCACTGCCATGCTTTAGAATATCCCCATTAATCTCATATTGATAGTGGCTGGTTCCAAACCCAACCTTGTGTTTGTCCTTGCTGGGAAGGCTACAGTCTGTCAGACAGTAGCTTCTGGAAGCATTTGGCAGTGTTTAGTCCCTGACGTGTTCTGAGATTGAACCAAACTCCTCGTCCTCCTCGCCTTTAGTTTTACATTCACTCACTCCTCACAGTGAAACAGGTGATGAAGAAAGAAAAGAAAGAGGGAGGAATATGGTGGTGAGCAAAATATTGTTGACACGGTCCAACTCCAAGACCCCTTTGTTTTAGCCTCTGTCACACTGTGGAGCTGTACCGCACTGGACAAGGGTCTCTAGGTTTTGTCAAATGAAAACCGCAGTCACCAACACAACATCGTACATACTGTACCTGCTTTGGTTTGTTTTCACTGCAGCCACAGAACAAGAACTCTGCTGTCAATGCGAGCTGTTCACAAGATTTCCTGGTCCAGCACAGTATGGCCTGCAGTGTAACACGGGCAGGGTTTGGAAAGAGTGGGGGTAACCAAGAGTGGAGTGGACTAGAAACCGCTAAGAGTAGGAACGAGAAAGAAATGGCAGAACAGAAAAGTAGAGTAGAAGAAGACTACTGGACCAGCCTCCTGCCAGTGTGTGTGTGTGTACACGGGCACTTCAGATAGACTTGTGTCTGGGTTTAAGTTTGTTCCACTGTGGTCTTTGGCAGCTTAAAACACATCGAGGGAGGAGAACAGATCCAGTGACCCCTAATAAGAGTGAGCTACAGGCCTGAGCTATTGTTACTCTCCCTCCTCCTCCTCCTCCTCTTTTTGAAAACCGATTGTACCCTGAGAACGAACGATTTCTGTTCCTGTTTCCTGCTGCAGTAGAAGTGATAAGACTACACTGAACATGAGCACACCCCCTCCCACCCCCCCAAATATACACAAACAAGCCGAAAAACATATGATGGCTGCACTGCTGACAACTTGTTCACACACACATACCATTATTCACACATTTCTACTGGATACACTTGAATGAGAACTTGCGCAGAGACACAGCAGGCACACTCAGAGAGAAATGAAAACACGTGTGTGCTGAAACCCTAGCTACTGTAGCTCGTTTATGCTGAAGAGTGAACGAACAATCACAGCGACATCTACAAACAAATAACACGGAGCCAATAACTCGGGGAGAGCAGAGGTTTGCAAAGCAGTGAGACTCCAGAGGCTTTTAGGCACAATATGGCTCATTATTTAGCTATTGGTGATGACACACTGGGATTAAGGATAGGTCAGTAGTTTTCAAAATGCTATGCTTTAATGTAACCTCCGAATGTGTCAAACCGTATCTGATTTGCCTGTTAGCGTTGCCTTGCTGGCAGAACTTTGTCTCACCTCTCCTCTCCTTGCAAAGACAACACAGAGCTCTCTGCACACCATCTTTACTAGAATCCTTTTTGATGTGTTTTTGGGGAGGAAACAAAAACTGAAAATAAAGCAGACATTGTTTTGCAATGCCTTTCTGCTCTCATGCATATTATCTACATCATCTTTTCTCTTTCTCCCTCCAGTTTTGTGGCCTTGATGTTCCTAAAAAGAGTCAACACACTAACCTTTGATAAAGAGATTTATCCTGGTGCCTCCATATAGGACTTTTTTCATAACTGTCTTGAAGTGAAACATATGATTAGAACAATCCTTTTTATACACTGTCTGATTGGGAATATATCTAGTGTATCATATTATGGTTAAATGATTTTTTTTCTGCTCAAGCTGACCATAGTCTGGTAAAACCACAGCCCTTCCTTTTATTCTGGGCAGTGAAACTGCAAAGCAAGTTGGACTGCCCAAACAGTGAAATCCGACTTTTAGTGTGGAACCAACAACATCTGGAGACTTGAGAGGACAGGGAACAGAGGAAGAAGCACACATGGTAAGTAGGGGTGGAGTTTGTAAAATTAGCTGGTTAAAAACTGTTTGTAAAATTGAATTTGCTTGATTCAGATGACTGTCTAGTTTGACATTACATTTTATTTTAAATTGCTGTGATTTTACCCCCTCTTATCAGGTGATGACTGCACACACTACAAACCTCTAACTACTTAAAAGTCTCACATAAAGGAACAAAGCTGAGCTTTAAAAAGAGATGAGAGGAAGAATTAGAGGAGGGGAAGAGGAAGATAGGATAAAAAAAAACAACCTATTTTGGTCTGATTGTGTTATGTTGGTATTGCTATCCCCTCTGAGTATGTTTGTTTGAGTGCACAGCTCTATATATAGCCACAGACAGCCTTTAAAAGAAACTCTTGGTACCAAAGTGCAATTATCCTGAGATATGGACCAAGGACTAGAGATTATCATGGCTAAACCTTCAAGGTCCTGTTACAGACAAGCAAACTACCGGTAACCACAGGCCCATCACTAGGACCAATTCATTGCGCTAGCACACTGTATGACGCTGGTTCCATATCAGTCCATGGAAAAAAATCTCAACTCGACCTTGTAAACTACAGACCTTGATATGGACCTTCGCAGTCTGCAATGCCATTGCCCCGACCTCTAAAAGCCATAGTGTGTTCAACAATAACTGAGCTGTAGCCATGTGGGATTGCAACTTTCCTAACAATGGCTGGTTGACAGCATTCACTTCAGAAAGTTTGGTGCCCTAAAGCCCAACATAACTTTAAGTTTCTTGTTAAAATCCCAACTCTGCTCAGGAAAAGCTTTAATGAAAAGACACGAGTGTACCACAGCTGTCACAACCACTCAGCAGTCCCAACACTGGAGCATCAGATGTAACTGCACTGGGCCCAGTTATCGACCGGTAACACTCACAACTAGCATTTGTTTATGTCTGCCTGGAGTAAGACATTTAGTTGCTAGATTTTGTCTTGAGTACTGAGAGCTTGAATAACATTTATTAGAGCAAAGGCATTCACTCATTGATTTCAAAAGTTAGAATCAGACGATAAACAAGCCTATGATTCAATCAAAGTCATGCCTTCACACTTGTGATTGAAAGCCTGAGGAACAAGCCAGTAGTCAGACAAGATCCATTGTGCCAGACAAAAATCGTTTCACCCCAGAAAATTGACTACATTCAGTTCAGACATTAATTGGGCCCAGCAGGTCCTCCATTGACAGCATGGATTTTCTACAACTCTGCAGCTATTCTCTGACCCCCTGATAACATCTACTGGAGATATAAAATATGTGCCATTCTTTAGTCTATCAACCTAAATCTTTGAAAACAAATGTATGATTAGGTTTGCGGACCCTCCACCGAGGCAGAGCGAGGGTTTATCAGATGGCAAGATAAACAACATCATCATTAACAACAACAACAACAACAACAACAACAGTATCCAGAAAAAACAAGGGGCTGTTTCCAAGGCAACTGTGACTCAAGAGGAACTTAAAAATAAAACAATATCTCACAATAACTGATTGTTTCCACACACCCTACGCAACATCATCACCACCACTGTCCTGGTCATAGTGATGTTAAAAAGCCTACCTGAGACTGACAGAGAGAACTTGAGACACGTGACCCAAAACCATGTTGTGCTGTAGGTGCCATTTCTCAGAAAAATAACAAGTCTTGGCTGTCAGTGGAACCTACAATGTCCAGACTTAATTTATTCAGCAGCCTTGACTGTTGTGGCAGGATATGCATCTGCCGGATTTCTGCTGCAAATATAACTATACAGTAAGCCTTCCCTAAAAAACGCAAAACCTGACTGACTGGCCGACAGAATGAGAGTTTAATTACATTCAGTGCATCCTTTTCTTTTCCCTGTTCTTAATCATGAAATCATTTACTACATAACAAGAAAGCCACTGTTGAGAAATTCAGCTTCCTACCTACAAAGCCGCTGGGATGATTGCAAAAGCTGGGTATTTACAACCATAGGAAGCTGTGTCTGCTGAATACTGGTGTTGTTTTAGCATGGCCTCACCAAACATTTGGAAGCAATAACTCAAAACACTGATATATATATATATGGCATTATGGAATATGGAAAACCAAGTTTCTTATCAGATTAACACAGAGCTATTTGAAGTTTTGTATGCACCTGAATTTCAGAGCTCTTTATATCATGATGCACAATCCTATTCTTGTCTTTCATTTGTTGTCAAGCTTCCCCTTTGATGCCTCCATGTTAACATGTACTGAGAATTATTCGGGGATACCAAATGACAGAAGCGTTCAATGCAAAAGGGCTCTGGAATACAAGTCAGAAAGGCCTGACCTCTACAGGAGAGAAAAGCTGAACAGAGTAGGGGTGTGTTGTATTGTGAGGGGCTGAATTTTATAGTTTGGCTCTGAATGTCAGTCGGAAGACAAGGCTCCCCTATTTAGTCGACTAGTGGGCTTTCAAAAAAAGTCGACAAGTGAGCAGGGTGGAAAGTGTGTTGGCGGCAAGCATGTAACATTATTCTCCATAACACCAACAGTAAGGTGCTCTAACTCCTCAGTAAAACCATTTGGCTTTGAAATGCCACTTACCACCTAGCAGTGGTCATAAATCTGAGTCATGGCACTGACATGGCTGTTGCTGAAAACTGCATTAAAACTGATTAACACCAGCCACAGTCAGCCAGTTTAGAGTGGAAAGTCCCACCCTGCTGGCAAGGCTCTCTAACTAGTGGACAAGTGCACGAGGTGCTCTTTCAGAGCAACAGAAGCAGCCAAGGTTGTGTTACCAAGGAAGTGACTGATTGGTACGTTTACAAACTCCAACTTTTGCTAGAGTGGATCAGACAGACACAGAGCAAAGGTTAAAAAAAAAAAAAAAAAAAGCGAAAGAAAAAAACTTTCACAACTAAAGCTAGTAGCTTGTGTCTGAACACACACTACCCTCCCATTCCCCCTCTGAATCCCACTGGTCCTTCACTCAACCCGCCTACCTGTCCTGTTCTAGCTGTGAGCAGGATAATAATATATCTGTATTTAAATACACACAAAGCCTATACAGGCAAGGGAACCACCACACAGGAAAAACAAGATTATACACAGAGCGGGGAGAGATGAAGAAAGTCAAATAAAAAAACAAAAACAAATCAAAGTTACATCATACAGAGGCTCTGGAGGTTATTAAGGTGAAGGAGAGACATCGAGCTCTGAATACTTGTGGGCAAGACCAGACCAGACTGGGCCGTGCCAGACAAGAGGGCATTTCAAGGAGCAGGGAGACTCTTTTTAGCAGACAAGTCTTGTTGGTGGACAGAGATTAATGATTGATGAGACATCAGAAAAAAAAATTAGTTGGAATATCTGATATTAATTTGATATTCCTATTTGGGCAATTTATCTAAAGTATTAAAGTTTTGTTTCTTCAAGTCACTGGTTAACTAGAAAATCAAGATGCAAAGCAGGAAAACAAGAAACATATTGAAAATTGGTTGGCCTTGATTTTGTGTTAAAACCACTGTGAAAGGAACAAAAAATAAAAATAAAATAAAAACAATCACCTCACATCCGTTCTCATAAGTGTAATTTATAGATTGTTTTAAGATCTAGTTTAGATGTCTCACTTGAGTCTGCTTTTGGCCCGGTTCAGAGGTATGAGCTGACATGGACCTGGTTGGTCTGGCCTGGTCTTGACACAGTTTAGGCCGTGATGTGTTGGGTCGGCCGTCCCTGCCTACATGCCCATGCTGAAGGCGTGGAGCTCGCGGTGGAAGTGCTGGGTGGGTTCAGACAACATCATGGTGGAATCCAAGCAAGGGTGCCAGACACGGCCGAGGCCCAGCGACACCTCCTTGACCAGGTTGTGGACTGGGTCACCCTCCATGTACACAGACTGGTCCGGGTCGAAGTCGATGCTCTCCTCAGACACGGTCAGGACACGGAGACTGGAGCCTCGCAGTCGAGAGATGGCCACCAAGTTATGGGACCACACAGTGTAACCTGCACAGAGAGACGGGGTCAGGGAGGTTGGACTAATCCTGCCAATATCAGAGATTAATAATAAATGCAGCTGTACACTCAACAAACCATGACATATGATGATATAATGAACAGAAGAATAAAAATATAGGCTTGCATTTACAGTAATTAGGACTGCGATTTCTCTTCCACCTACATTTCATCACATATAAATGATGAGAGGTAACTTTGACCCAATTCCAGACAAACTAATTTCCTGTAGGTCAAGTGACAATTGCTGAAGGCAAGCACTGACAAAATGGAAATATTCACTGTAATGTCTAGTGGTGTGGAGTATTTGAAAACATGCAACACAATAAGCAAATTTCTTCATGTTTGAGATTTTGCTTACTACAAAGGAAACTGCAATTCAACAGACATTTATTCTAAACATGACTTATAGCTGCTTGAATCAAAATGTTTACATTAATAAATGATGACTATGTGTAATGTTAAACTAGGTTGCATGTAGTGACAAACCCACATATTAACACCTATGGAGAGTTTTAGCTTCTTTCAGCTCATTGTTTTAGTTTTTTGCTACCAGCGACTTTACTGTTTTGGATCAGCTTTGTTTCCGGCTGCAGCTGGCAGCTGTTTTCTGTAATTCTGGTATTCTGGTATTTTTCAACCTGGAACCCATTTTCCCACAATTTGGGGTATAAGTGACTAACGGGGACAAACATTTTTGGAATTGGTCCAGTGTTGAGTGAGATTGCTTCAGCTGGCAACTGCTAAATGGGCTGCAATGTAATCGTTGGGGAAAATGTGCCCCATCAATGTACATCCACTAAGAGTCCTTGCTTTTGCCACTGACATGCTCAGATTGTTATTATAAGTGTCTAACATGAAACAGAAGACTTGCTGAAGAAGTCTCACGAGAACTGAGTTGTTGCAGGAAGACAACGGTGGAAATGTGAGTTAGAGTTGGAGAGAGGAGTGCCAGGAAGAATATGTTGTGTTGGAGTATAGAAAGCTGTAGCTAATGCTTTCTAAAAGTTGAAAAAAAACAATGGTTCGTGTTTGCGCATTTACGAATTCTGCCAACAGAATGTTGTGCCACACTTGGCGCAGCTTTCATAAACCACCTTTGTTGGATAGGGACACATTGAACTTGTTTGTTACATACTGTACATCTTCCTATTCTAACTTCAACCTGTTTTTCTTTTCGATGATTATTTGTTGTTGTTGTTTTACTTATGCCTACCATACACTCGAAGACTTTGAAAAGACACCGTCTCACATCTTAAGACATTAAGTCACTGAGCTTTTAGTCACAGACACAAAGACTGATGATCTAGCAGGGTCACTATTTGCAAGACTACAACTAGATTCCTTTTGAGATTATTTCCCATCCAGCTCCTGGTGGAAATTTACAAGAAGAAAAACTGTTGAACAATGGAGCAGAAACAGAAGCAGCTTTTGGCCACAGCTGCCCTTGTGTGTGTAGTGGTTTGTTCGGAAAAACCAGGGCTGCACCAATTTCTGTCCTCTTTTTTTCCTTCTCCACTCTGTCGTGGTACAAATAGGAGGACATGTCAAAGAAGCACTCTTGTTCACTCCACAACTCCACCAGTTTCTTCTACTTTTCCACAGTCCGAGACAACCGAGACTTGTTCACATTCTTGAACCTCCCCAGAGTCCCTGCCATGTTTACCAACTACCCGGTTTGCTGCTTCCTGTATGGTGCTGGAAAGAGCGGTTCGTTGTTGACAATGTTCTTGTCACCATTTGCATGAGCCAAGACTAAAAACTTCCGTTTAATTTAAACATGTTTGATTTTATCAGAACGTCAAGACAGGAAAAAGACTGACCTTAGAGAGCTGTGTTTTATGACCACTGTCCATTAAACGATCGAGATGACGGGAGTGCGCCTCAACTCTTGCAAAACTCATGATTTTATTCCAACATTGGAAATTTGTTTGCGACAGTGAAATCGCTTGAAAAGTCGTTTGGTGTAAGGACAGCATTAGGTGTGAAGAAGAAACTTCTGGCTGCATCAAATAAAGAGAACAAAGATCTCCAACAACTTGTACTGGTCATGTGACTCATGTAAAGGTGACAAGGGGAAATAATGAGATTATTTAGTAATTTTAATACACTATCAATGACTAGAGACCATGTTATCATCGGCGTAAGTAAAATGATTGATAGGATGCTGGATACGAATGGTATTCAGATTGTTTCCACTCTGGTATAATCCAAAAGGCAAAAAGATATTCCTTATCTGCTGTCCCAGATACAAAATCCAAATTTAGGGTTCCTTTCCCATACTTTGTGTTTTCCAAGGATAAATGTGTCACTTAGAGTCTGTTCTCATTTTTTAGGATTGCGCGTGCCGATGGAGGTCGCTGTCAACATTGTGAATCCAGCTGCCTCGCAAGGTAAGACGGTGATAGTCGGTGATGAGGAGATGGTTCATCCAATCACCTGCCATGTATTTTTTGAAAGTGCCTGCCCTTTTCCAAACAGTTTCCATGGATGATTTCTCAGATGGTTCTGTGTAACAAACCATCTGGCGTGTCAGGTTACGTGGATTTAGCTCAAACTGTGGTTTTTGAACTTGCACCAACACAAGATCTCTGGAGGTGTACCATTCTTCCATGCTGAAGTATGCTCAGCGGAGGCTACACTTCAGATATGACTCCGTGAGGAGTCATGGTTCATAACGCCTACGTTGGCAGACCACAGGCAACAACAAAAGAACGTAAAGATGTGAATAATTACCGGGAATGTCTAGTGATAGATCCAGCCCAGTTATGTTATGTTGTTATTGTGCACTAGCTGGGAAAATATTCTGTGCAGAGATCAGCGACATGTTTCATGAGATATAGAATGGAATTAGGAAAGTTGAGAAATGTTGAAATCCATGAAACATCTAATAACCACTGTGTAGTACCTGTAAGATAGAGAAGAAACATTATGTGTCACACTTACCTTTGTATAGAACCTGGAGAAAGACAAAAAACAGACTCATACTTGCCAAAGTTGGACCTGTTAGTATTGTTTCTACTTTACTAAAAAAAAAATTCTGTATTCTTGATTGTTTATGGTGTTCATCGCAAGACAGTGCAAGCTGCATGATGCTGTGGTGTAAAAAAAAAAAAAAAAAAAAAAGAGGAAAGGAGAAGCAGTCATTTTGAATCTGAGTGCTCATGATGATATAGAAAAATCTTTTTATACACCAGTATTGTGTTCAGCTCTATTTCCTGCTATAACAACCGCATTCACCTAAAACGACCTAATGAATTCATATGCATCAATGAGTTAGTGAACTAGAACTACATACTGATATTGTTTTTTTTCACTTAGGGGAAACCTCGTACATATATACGCATATTACAAACAAAGTAATGGTTTTCAAAGACCATCTATGAACGCACAAAGAACTTCCATCATGACCTCATGGAGCATGTTCTAACACATGAAGACGAGAGAGGACCAGAGTGTTGTTTACTCAGAGCCTTTGCCCCGTCATCAACCAAGCCAAAGAAGACTACTTCATAACATTACTCTTGTTCCAAGGCCTGATAAGGCAGATTAACTAGCTTGACATATGCCAAGGTTCAAACAATAGTGAAGCTGAACTAGTCAACAGCTTGATTTTCTTGTTAAGCATTTCTTGTTGACTTCTATACATTTTTGGATGTCTTCTGCCTCCTTAATGTAACTCAGTCGGTGTGTTGCTTTTACAGTGATTGTATTCAAAGATTTGAAAAGACAGGACAAACAGTCCTGCTATTATTATTATAATAAAGGATGGAAGAGGTTCAACAGATGGCTAAGCAGTACAGTCAAAACAACAGTTACTGAAGGCTCACTCATGGAATAGGTGTGTATACAGGATTATATCAGGTTATTCTGAATATGTCTTCTGCCTCCTTGAACCCAATATACGTGCAGGTGGGGGAGGGGTACTTGCCTCTGATGGCAGTGATGATGCAGCTAGGCAATACTCTTCTGCACTGGCTGGAAGAGCCACCTCTTCCAGTTTATTTTGGGAATATGAAAGAATAACTCCAGCACAGCCCTGTTGATCAGAGGGGGATCCCCTGACATGGTGGCACTGCATAGTGTAGTGTCCAAGGTATTCCCTGGACCTATCAAGGCCACAATACTGGGCAGCAACAGGTCCCACTTTTTACAACATGGGCATTCTTCCTCTGTGGGCATGAACATGAACACCACCAGTCTCCCGAGCTTTGCGGCCTTGCAGCAGCTGGTTCACCCTCCACTACCTGTTGCCCCTCTCTCTCTCCTCATCTTCTCTTCGATTTCTAGGAGTTCTTCATCCGTATACGCTGGCTCAAATAATACGGGAGGCCATCAAATTCAAAAGGCCTTTTCCACATCGTTGAAATCAGTCTAATATTCAACCGTGACTTTGGAAATAATTCTTGCTAAAAGTTCATCTATGTCTCAGGTTATGCTACCTTAAATGAATGGTCAGCTCTGATAAGATTCGGCATGAATTCTTCTTTTGTAAACATCCAAAAACACGCCCCCGTATGGAAACAGTAGAAGTAAAAGGGATGTTAGAAATGAGACCAGTAGAAGCGAAACAGACACTTAAAATGACAGTCTGAGCCTGTCAGTAGAAAAAAAACAAGCACTTTTAGTGGACATACATTGACAGGGTGCAATTGCCCCCAAGGATTACATTGCAGTCTGTTTCATGGTTGCTGGCTTAAGTGATCTCGCTCAATACTGGATCAATTCCAAAAATTTGTCCCCATTAGTCACTTAGCCAAATGACGGGAAAATAGGGTCCAGCTTGAAAAACACCAGAATTACCCTTTAAGAGCTCTGTTTTTTTTGGGTTGTTTTTTTTAACCTCAGGAGTAGGTGGAGACCAAAACAGAGCTAATAGAGGAATGAACTTTGCACTTGTTGCACTCCTCCGGTGGACAGAAACATAACTCCAAATGAATGCTAATGTTGTTCTGTGTCTGTTGGATGTGTAAATAGGCAACTGTTTGCCAAACTTTATAAGGTGAGAATATGTCAGTATTGTGTTTACAGCTTGCTGTGCTGCCCCTAAGTGGCCAAAAAATAAATTAATGCAGGTTTAAAGTTCAAGTTCCCCTCTACTCCAAATATGTTTTTGCTTCTTGTTACTTTAGTTGGATGTTTGAGCTTCACTGTGCAGAATGATGTATGTGCAGAGTTTGACACTACAGGTCTTTTTTCACATCATGTGCTGAAAGTGGAAAGTGTATTTGTATGTCTTAGTACGTGTCTGGAAGGTATCTTTAAGATAAACATGAAATTGTCTGTCCAGGGTCAGCCATGGTTCCAACTGACTTTGAAAAATAATCACAGAAGGCCTAATTATTAGATTTAAAGTCAGTACCATTTCTTGATTTTAAAAACACAAGTCAAAACCAGTTCAGATCTCATTACAAACAAACACATATGTACTATATATACACCATCATAAAGAAGGCCCAGCACAGACGAGCATGAACCAAAGGTCAGTTTATATCACTGCAACAACAAACTGAACTCACCATGTATCACCAGTACAGCCAGCTGAGTACATCTCCATGCCAAGAGGACCAACGGATCTTCGTTGCGATTGACACTGAGGTCGGGGAAGTCGGGGTCATCCCTCAGGAGCAGGAAGTGAGTCAGCGTTTTGTTGTATTGCTGAGAGATGAGCTCCAAGGTGGCGTCGGTCACCAGCGTGCTGTAACTGTCAAGATGGAGGCGCTCCAGAGGAAGGCTGGGCTTTAGGACCCTGAGGAGCTCTGAGCTGTCGACCTCCAGGGTCATGATGTACACTCGCAGGTTGGCACTCACACGGACCTGGGGAGGATCAGGTAAACTTGACTTGTATAGAAAGTTTTTTTTTTTTTAAATATATTTTTTGGGGCATTTTATGTCTTTAATGGCTGGAAATAAGAGGAAGAGAATCAGATGTTTTTTTAAAGCACCGTGATTTCGGTAATGTGGCAAACACTGGCGGAATCGAGGAATTGATAATAAAAATGGAATCAACTGTGGATGTCAAAATGTGGATACAATTAATAAATATCAGGATTTTCCCTGCCATTATTAAATGTTTTTTCACAGTGCCTATGTCGAATGAACAGAAAAAACTATGTGTTTTGGTGTCATTTACAGGCACGCTGCTGCAGCGTCTATCCTGCTGCCTGTGTGTCTGTGTTTCAGCGAGGGCGGGGCTCAACTCCTCCTCCACACACACACACACACACACACACACACACACACACACACACACACACACACACACACACACACACACACACACACACTCTCATGTTGAAGAGACCCTCTGAGACAGCTAAGTCATCCAAAAAACTGAGGAATTCGACACTTAAAGCTAAATTTAGAGCAGAGCAATATCATAATATGACTACTATGAGTCAGGAGAACAGCTATTCTGATAGTTTTGCAAACGTCTGAATGTGAAGCTCAGATTTGAAACACTATTTTACAAAAGGATGGAATGTTTTGTTTTACAACTGTATTGAAGCACTTTCTTTGATAAAAAAAGTAGTGAAATAATCATCATATTCATTGATATTCATTAAATTTTGAATATTTTCTTATTGAATTGTTCAAATTAGTGTCAGTACCAGTGCCTTCCAGTCATCCTCTGTAGCTGTCCCTTCTAATGGTTTGAACTCCAGGGCGGCGCCGTTCAGCAGCAGGGAAAGGCGATGCAGTGGAGTACGGCGTGGAGATGCCAGCAGACCACAAAGCTCAGAAGTCAGATCAGAGAAATCCAGAGCCAGAGAATGAAGATTAGAGAGACGATCCAACTCTGATGGTGAGATGAGGGGACCTGAAGAAAATTCAGCAGAGGGGAGAAGTTGTAAAATAATAATTATGTATTATCACTACAGTCGTCGTCACTATGGGTTCAAATGTGCTGGAGTTAAATCAATAAAATACCACTGGTTTTTTAACTGATGCTGATGAGACTATTCTGTTTGTGTTATACCAGACAAACAGATACAGAAACATACCCAGCTGGTGGTCCAGTAAACTTAGGTGTTGCAGGGTCTCAGCTGAAGGATTTGACAGACAGGCTAAGGAGCAGGGAGTCACCAGACCCAGCATGAAGCTACAGGACAACCACCTCAGCTGCCTGCTGTTGGACAACAACTCCATGAACAACTGCTGGATTCTGCAGAGAGCAGAGGGGAATGGAAATGAGGAGAGGGAGGAGGAGAATTAGCTTCAATTCACTTTACCGGCATGACTACAGCTTCCTACCAGTTAAATTTAACATAACCATGGAGCTTTTCATGCCACTTCAAAACAAATGCAAGAGAAAATTCATCCTTAAAATAAACCTTGTGGGTGAAGAAAGAAAAACAGGATCAGGATATACATTTGTGCAAAGAGGAAGATATCTAACAGAAAAACACTGCACTAAGAAAATATAATTTTTTATGCTTTTATATAAACAGGCCTGCAAGCTCAAATGGGACAAGAAAGCTGACCGTTCTGAAACCTTAGTTGACGACATACAATTGATTAACATTAAGATATCAAATATCATATTAATATTATGTTGTCAAACAGAGACTATACTTGGGTATGTCCAACTCTATTTGAATACAAAGTAGTTTTTAGTTCATTCTAATCTGAAGTTATTAAGAACAGTTTGATGTAATTTAGTTTGCTTTGAATCCTTCAGACCTGTTGTGCAAAGCAGAGCACGGACAGCACAGACGGTGTTCATTGACATCACATTATCATGTGATACCACCCACCTCCCTACCACTAAAATGCAAAACAAACCCACAGTGGTTGCTATAAATGTGAAGTGCAGTGACACTGGGAGGGAAACAAGGTAATATCTTCAAACAGAAAATGCCGTTGAAATGCCGACCATGATTGAGTTATCTGACATGTACAGTACCAGTCAAAGTTCTGGACACACTTTCTCATTCAAGTGAAAAGGAAGGTGTGTCCAAACTTGACTGGTACTGTACATACGGCTCTACATCAGAGAATAACGTTACAAAAAAACTAAAATGCATGTAGATGTTTGGTCCCACTTTAAAGCAGAATCAATTAATCCATCAAGAATGAACTGAAGCTCAACTTTCCAACCAACATGGACGATAAGTCCTCAGAGATAAATGAAAATTTTAACATCTACATTTCCATGACAACTTTTCGCAATAGACTGAAAACTGCACCTCAGCACAACATGCTGGGGCATCCATTTCACTTCTTAAAGAAAAAAGCTGTTCATTTGAGAGGGTTGCACTTTCAATTTGATGACATCTAGCTCTTGTTCCTTTCGAGTTTGAAGACACTTCTTGGATAAAAGTGTTTGCCAAATGAATGTAATGTTATGTGGCAACTGAGCAGATGTTGTTTGCTGATGAAGATCATGTGGTTTGTACAAAGGCTATTAATGGGACTCATTAGATTCTTTTGTCAGCTGCTGTTTACAAGGTCAAGAATGAACTTTGAAGCTCAACTGGAGTTTGCTCTAAGTCGGTGCGTGCAAGTTAGGAAGCTTTCATTAGCTACTGTTGGCCAAACGGCTAATGTTTAATTCATCTTAGTGCTTACACATTAACTCATGATCTACTTCTCTGCAGCTCTCCTTGAGTTTGTTTGAGAAGCCAATTGTGTTATTTGGTGGATGGGAGGAGGAGAAAAATTTTATAGAAAACAACTGCCATGAAAAGAACTTTCAGATTTGACGTTAGATTTACAAAATGCCCGATCAGTGACGAACCCAGCATGATGACAGAAGTTGATATACAGGAATATTTTAACAACATCATCTGGGTCTCAAATTACATCTGAAAGGGGATGTGCACATGCTGTGGTGATGCAGTAGAGGCTTAGTACGAAGATAACAACATCCGCCCCTTTATTAACTTAATTATCATTCTAAGACACCAAACAACACACACTGTTTCCAAATCCTAACACGGGTGCCAACACGGCCAATTTGTAATACTGTCCCACTCCCACATAAACAGCCACTGAGGATAAACTGCAGTAGATAATATGATTTTGTCCAATCATGCTCTGCGATCAATCCATTACCAATATAATACCATGCAGTCCTATATAAAGTCTGGTTTATTTACAGTGCAAGAAACAACTAGTGAATACAACTATCTCTGACATTCAACAGAAAAATGACTTATGTTGCTACTCTCATGCTTACTCGTTGATCTTTTTGTCCCCCTGGTGAATCTGGTGCAGGTTGGAGCTGTCCAATAGTCCCTTTTGCTGGAGGATACAGGTGTCTCCATACAGGCTCAACTTCTGCAGGTTCCTAGGGAGTGAAAGAGAGAGAAAGACGAAAAGTGAGCAAAAGCATTCGATGCTAGATCAATCAATGATAACAAAAACACAAACATGTCATAAAGTAAGCAAGAAATTTAATAGATATAAAGAAATTTTAAAAAAGAGTTGTTTTTCTCTTATGTGCAAATCCCATTTGAAACGTTAGTGAATAGTTATATGAACAGCAGCAAATACTAAGTAATATTTGAGATCTGCTTTCAACAACAGTGGACATAGCGAGTTGTTTTCTTAAAAATTCAAAATGAGAAAAAAATCTGCCTGAGTTTGTCATTAACAAGACATTTATATCAGAAAAAGCAATACAGCCCACTACATTATTGTTACTATTCTTAACTGACTGAAGTTGAGTCAAACCTACTCCTTTAAGACACTTGTAAAAAGGTCTTAAGAGGATACTTGCTTTGTCATCTCTTTGCTGTGTCAACATTTGTTCAAGATATTATCGCTCTAAGTTGTGTATCTAGTTCTATCACACTTAAGAAATTGAGGATGTAGAGAACTTTCAATAAAAAAGGAACAGCAGCCATACTAACTGTTTCCAATCAAAACACCTAAATTGTAGCCATTTTGTGCCATCTCCACTAGCCATGGTTCTGTATATTGCTGAGTTGTCTTCTGTCATGCACAGAACCATGGCTGCCCTGCATTTGGCTGCTCTGCTGTCTCCAGCCTGCTATATCCTGATACCCAAAATAGATGAACAATTGGCAGCAATCAAGCAGCAGTCCATTTGCCAACAGTTGATGCTTTGAAAGCAGTTAAGGTAAGCATAGAGGTCACAATGGACACAATTGCCTTGTTCCAAACAGGCTATCTACATCTGCTCTGACAATGGTGATATTTGGAAGATCAGCAATGTAAATTGTAGGCAAAAATCATCACCTGCAAGCAAGCCACACATGAAACAAGCCTAACTACTGGGTACAGTGTACATTACATTTGATGTAACCCATTTCCTGTAAATCAGCTGAGAGCTAAGCTTTACAAAATGCCTGTGCAATGCAACCAACAACAGTCTCACATGCAGCTACTTAGTGTGCAAAACCACTAATTAAGTAACACAAAGTTATCTGTTCTCATTATTTTGGCCATGTATCAGTACCAATGTACAAACTGAAAGAAAAACTGGCTTTTCAATTACCTGATAATGTGAGAGCTGAAGTTTGAGTTTGTAAAGCGATTCTTCCTCGATTAGTGTTAATTGTTATAAGATGATGTATCTTTTGTATAAAAAAAAAAAATGACAGGATAAGATTATTTTATTTGATTATGACATACTGCTTAAAATAATCACTTGCACTGTCATTATTTTTTAATGCTAGTTCGCTTATGGCAGCCTGGAACTAAAAAACTGCACAGTGCCTGCAGTAATCCCAGCTTGAGCTCCATTACAGACTAGATCTGTGTCCCAGTTCAACACTACAATGTACAATACAAAATGTACTAAAAACTAATCTTCACTGTATCCGTAGTGTACAAGAAATGATCATACTTTATTGTTTTGTACTGACAGGAAACGATGAAAGTCACGCACCACCGAGCGCGACCTTGCCAAGGATGAAAATATTTCAGTTTTTGTTATCTGAGATATTTCTGAAGCTCTGTCATTACCATCCAATTAAAAAGACAACAGTTTGCAGCCCTTTATGTAAAAATCAAGCAAATTAAGTGAGCACACTGACATCTGAGTGTACCCAATTGTGTCACCTTTCCAGCATGAATGCACAATATATTCAAATCTGTGTTGGAATTAGTCTTCAGTATGGAACTGGGACACTTGTTAGATTCGTCAATAGGCTTTTGAACAGAAAATGTTGGAAAACTGCTTAATGAGAAGAACCCAAACAACAGCTGAGCTTTCAGCCCCCTCAGCAGAACTAAGACATGAACTGCACAGCTCTGGATGGGAGCTATTTCAATACTTCAAAGCGCTGTAGAGAATAATAGAGAATGTGGGAGAAGCTTTTTGCACAGAAATCTTAGCGTTCAAAAAGAAAGTTTTACAAAATAGCAAATATTTCACAGCGGAAATGAACAAAGTGGATATTTTTTTTAACAGATGCAGCACATAGGTGATTATATCCTACAGCAATTATCGATATAACACAGCTAAAAATATATAACCTACACATACACTGTATATGTGTGTGTGTCAGTGCTGATATCAGCAAGTCACAGCCAACAAAGCCTTCTCTAGCCACCACCAGTGCTGCATTGTATCTGCTGGTATGAAGAGACCAATGTATCACAAAAAAAGGCCTGGCAACAAAAGAAACGCAGACAAGCGTTTGACTTGCATTGACACTGAAACACACATTGTACACCATTATTTGATGACTATAAAAATATAAAAATAAGCAGAGGAATATTATTATTACCAACGACTTGAGAGATGTAAGGATAACGTTGGCTCAGTCGCAGAGACATGATTACGTAACTCCTAATGTCAGGGTTTGTTTATAGCTACCTAAGCTAGCTCACAGCTACGCAACAAATAGCGTCATGCACATTTCTTCAATTGAATAAAAACACACACACAGAGAGACATTTTTTAGAGCGAATTTCAGCGTTAAGTTACCTGTTGTTGCGAATGCTGGTAAACACACACAACACCTGGTCCAAGTAGGTGGCCATGGCGTCTCTCCATCGCTCGGAGAGCTGCGGGTCGCTGTCTGCACCGGGAGGCTGGTCCATCCGGGGGGAGGACGGGTCGTTGTTCAGCGGGCTGAGATAACCCTCCACTGGGGCGAGTTCCAGCTGCAGCTCCCGCACGAAAGAACCGAATTTCCGCATGAGGAACTCCAGTTTCGAGGTCTCCTCGGAGGAGCCGGAGCCGTTGTTACAACCACCACCTATCCGCAGTTTCAGCTCGGTCCACAGAGCGGGGTAGAAGAGACACTCCCTCCACCGGGAGCACACGGCCGAGGCCCGGAGCTTGTCTCGGTCGGACAGAAAAGAGAATATATGGACGATAAGCTCGCTGGGCAAAGCCATGGCTCCAACACCCCCGCACAGAGCCATGGCGAGCTAAGAAAGCCGCTGTGTGTGAGAGGCAACCAGATATAAAACAACTGTTACAACCGTTTTTTAAAAATCGGTGCTGCGGCGGTAAATGTCCGCAGCGCTTCTTCCTCTCGGTGAAAACAAACCGTTTTTTCAGCTTTGCCTTCAATACTATTGGACCGCACCACTCCTTCTTTCTGCACGGGGGACAAAACAATCCATATTCATATCAGAAGAGGTGTTAAAAGAAGAGCTGCGTATCAGTATTGATGGTTAGTGAAATTACGATTCTATTTGTTCAACCATATTAAGGCTTTAGTTACATTTTCCACCATAGTGTTGGTATTCCGTGCTTGCATCTCTGCGTTGTCAAGTGAATGGTTTCGTCCTGAGGTGCTGTTATTTTTGCCATACTCCCGTACGCCGCGGGAGGGCGGTGTTTCTCGACACGGTAACTCTGGCCAACACGTGATCTGTATTTTGGAGCTGGTTCCCACCCAGACACACCCCCTTTATTTTATACTCAAAGACTCTTTATATACAGTCTGTGTTCTTACCATAGACTCTTTATATAAAGTCTATGTTATACCCATAGACTCTTTATATAAAGTCTGTTATACACATAGACTCTTTATACGCAGTCTGTTCTTACCATAGACTCTTTATATACAGTCTGTGTTCATACCTCAAAGACACTTTATATACAGTCTATGTTCATACCCATAGACTCTTTATATACAGTCTATGTTCATACTCCATACAGAAGAAAAAACAAGAGGGTGAACATAACTCCACCACAACATAAAGTTAATGTTACTCTAGCAGGACAGTCTCAACAAAAATGATAATGTCTCATGAGAGTGAGACATGCATGGTCAAGTGTTTGGTTTTATTTTGTCTATCTCACAAGAAATCAGAAACAGGTTTATTGCCAAGTAGATTTGTACATACAAGGAATTTGCCTTGGTGTTGTCGATAACGATCAAAAAAATAGAAGGTAAGAGAAAAACACAAGTATCTATACAAAGTAAGAGAAAAATACAACTACCACAAAAGAAAGGTGTAGATATATAAAAAACGTTTACAATTAAAAAATTAAATATAGTAAACTTAGTAAAATACATTGTAAGTGAAAAGAGCTGCTGAGTTTTAAAACATTGTACAAGATTTTGACAGGGAATGTGCAAAAATGTCACAGTATAAACTGTATAAACGGTATATGTAATGTGCAAATGTAATAATACAAATAATACAATACATTACAAGCTGTGCAGCAACCTGAAATCATGTCCACAAACCTTCTTTCTCCTTTCATTTATGCTGCATTAGAGAAATTACAATCAACAAAATGATTCATAATAAGATATCAGCCTTGATTGTTCAACCTTTTACTTCATTACAGTAATCACCAAAACATCATCATTTGATCTATGTTATGATATTGTGTATAGGTTAATATTAATTAGCTGTAAGTAAGAATTGGCCCTACATAACTAATTAAAAAAAATATGCCTTACACATAAATGTTCTGCAAGTTTTGCCTAAAGTATGCATGTCATAGGCATATAAATGACAACAATACAAGATCAATTTTGAACCACTTAGGAATAACAAAGTGTGTATCACACCTTTCCATAATCAGATGTCACTAATGGTGATTTCAAACAGAGTATGAAGATAGAGTGAATGAATGTAATACACTATTTTCCCATTGAATACCATATTAGATTCTGAAAAGAGAATTTTTTCCCCATAAATTATGCTAATGAGTCTTGAGGTTGCTGCTAACATTAGCCTCAAAGATATCCATATTTGTGAAAATGACCAAACACTTGCTGTTTGAAACTTTAAAAAGCAGTTTTATGATTAAGTAAAAATTTGGACTCCTTGTAAAATCTGAAAAAATAGACAAGCTGCACATCTCCTCTCCTCACTTCAGCAGTATGTACTGCTGAAGTGTCTTTGAACAGACATTTGAGCTGTCAGCTGATCCAACCAACCTGTTAAATGGCCATTAGAGTTAAATTTATCATGTGAGTGTGTGTGCGGGTAACCTTTTAAAGCATGAACATCACAGTTTGACATTAACATTAGCTTTCATATGTTTCTCAGATTAGTATTAATCAAAACACAACACGAGCTGTTGTGAGGAGCAAACTGGAGACATTGTGGTCACAGTTCAGTCTCTAACCACACAAACCACCTTTCTGTGTGTGATTAGACTTCTAAATGAAATATTGGACGTGGTAGCAGTGATAAAGGCACAATAACAAGTTCCACACTTCACCACACGAGAGCAGTACAATGCTTGAGCACAGCACCACCAATGAATTGTATTCTCCTTAAAAGTATTAATCACAGCAGGGCCTCTATCTTATCCATTTTCTTTCAGTCACAATGGCTGATTTCCTGACAGGGAATTAGTTAGAGGAGATGAAGCGTGGAGAGAAAATGAGAAGATTCTCCATTTAGGTCTAAATAGCAAAGCCACTGGAGAGGTAAAACACTTTCTATAGAATTCCACTTCAATAGATTGATTGATTGTGGTAATTTTACAATACATGTACTGATATGTCTGATGTAAATGTTCATGTTCAGGAAGCCTTTTATCTTTGATAGATTAATTAAAGTTATTGCTGGTTAATTTATGTCGTTGATTCCCTTTAAAATGGTGATGAAAACGCATCGTGAGAACATATAATGACCTTAATATGATGGGTGTTCTAGAATACAAAAGGATCTACAGCAGATTCAGGTCCAGTTAGAAAAATAACATATGAATAATGTATTTTGTGTGATCATTGACTACATGGATAACATATACATGATTTCATTCATCAGTATAATCCAATGCTTAAAATTTAGCAATTAATATTAAAAATACAGTAATTATAGCCTATACAAGAAATACAAATAACTATTGATTTGAATATAAAATGAATAAAAGCAGAGGCTGACCTAAGAAGAAATAGCCTACACATAATCCAGAGCTACCATATAAAAATTCCAACTTTACAATTACATTTGTAAAGAAATCCAAAAATATCAAAGTCATATACAAGATTAATGTACAAATAAATACAAGAAGACCCTTTAAAGACATGGACTAAATAACCAGGCTACCATACTTACACGCCATTTATTCACCTGTCCAAAGCACACTTTGATAAAACTACAGAGCAGGAGAACTTGAAGAGACCCTTTGATTACCTGAAAAAAGAACAACAGCAAGATAAATGGTTAAGAAATCGTTATATTATTACATATATTATATTATTATTAGAATATGCTAAGTAATTGTATTTTATGAGGTGTCAGATAAAAATATTTGGTTTTCAAAGTTGTAGGGTAACAGTTTGGGAGCATAAAGTGAGTCTGAACAGCTAATAGCACAATCTCTGACAATCTCTGAAAAACTTAGGACTCATGTTGAACATCTTACTCAAAAACTAAGGTGTTGTTTCTCTTTTCAAAGCAGAAAACACATTATACAATCTACCATACTGTCGACATTGGATTATGTAGATATGCTGTATGCCTTTAAACCTCTGGATGCTTTCTATCACAGTGCCATTCCATTCATTACAGCACACAGCTATCACACTCACCACTGTGAGTTATATGAAACGGTCAGAGGTCATCCATAACATCTAGAAGGCCCCAGCATACCTGTGTCTTCATCTATGAGGCCTTGCTAAGTTACTGAGAAATGTAACATCCTTAGTTGAGCTCAGAACTAATAACTATAACATGAATAAATAGAGCTTATTATCAATAATAACGACGACAATAATAACAATACTACTAATAAAATGATAAAGCTGATCTTAGCCTATTCATCTCCCTGACTGCCTCCTGTTATACTAGGTGATTGATCTGTGGCTCTATTGTGTTTTTGTTGTACCTGACTACCCCCGCAGAGGAGATCTTGCTCTCAGTGTGTTCTATCCAGATATTAATTGCTCCTTTCATTTATCAAATCAGGCTGCATGTTGTCCTAGTGTATGTGAGATCATCTTCTTTAGCAAAAGACCTGGCCTACTGAAATGTCCTTGAGCAAGATACTTAATCCCAATATAGCTGGCTGATCCAGCACCCTAACCGGAGGGCAGAAATCAGTTTCCCTCTTCAGAAATTAAAGTACATCACATCAAATAAACCCTAACATTGTTGAATACCAATGTGCAGGAGGGACGTGCCCAAACTATGAATCTCCTCAACCCAATTGTAAGATAATCTGTTTTATTTCCACCCACAGAGTCTGATGGCAGCTGCTACGACTCTCATGTTGATACCTTAATGATGCTTCACACATCGCTCACTGGTAACAATACTAACTGCTTCCCCTGATGATGAATTCATGTCTGTAAACATGAGAACAAAGGGATGTTTATTGTGGCCAAGTATAAGTGCTGAAAACTGAGTGACTGCAGAGACAACAATAAAAAGAGAACTATTTATTACGCTTGCCAGTGTAGGCTTTTCAGTCGTGGTTTCCACTGACAAGAGCCTTTGCCAGTCTGCCTCCTTTGTTGCAGTCTGCTAATCAATGGCATCCTTACAAACTCTATCTCGCTGCTCTGATTGCTTGCAGACATGTTGGCGCCTTCCTCTGAATACTCACCAGTTTCTCCGCTCTCACCGCACAGATATTTGTCTATCTGCATTCCCCTGCACGATCCTACCACTGCGACTGTTTTGATCCAGAATTTTACGCTGTGATGCGCCATTAAGCCAAGATTCTGTCTAAACAAAAGAAAATGAGGTGAGTATTAAACTGGAGCATTTTGATTATGTATGCTCTCTTGAAAAAAATGTGTATGTGGAGCTCATTTTCATGCAACTGTTTTCTCATAGAATATAAAGACAACTTATTGAGCTGTGATGTGGTAGATACATTCAGCCAGCTGTCAGTCTCTGTGGAGACCACATAGTTCTTGTGAACCTCAGCCCTGTAGACGAACAGATCCCTTTGATCCATTTAGTGCTGAATCACCTGCCATTACAACTTGCTGCAGGTCCACTACAAAACACTGGGTGGTGGTAAAGCTCCATGACTGTCTGCTACTGTCTTACTGATACTAAAACTGCCATCATGAGAGGAGAGGAGAGGTATATACTACATATAGTCTTTTATTGATATAGCAAGGTGCTATTGCAATTGCATTGATGTGTTGTGAATCCGCATATACAGACAGGTATGTAAAATACAGGGATGTATTAAACAGTAAGATATTGGATAATAGTAATAACAATAATCACAGTGTTCAGCAAACATTATTGAACATTTTTGGATGAACTGGAATAAATAAGACAATGAATGTCATAGAGTGTATGTCAACAGTTCGTCCTTTAAAAGAGAAGAAAGGAGAAAAGAAAAGAAGAGAAATGCAGTAGAGCAAAAGTCCAGCAGTATTCACTTCAATGTCATTATCAAATAAATGATCTTAGCTACTTCAAGATATTTTCGATACATAAAAAACAAAACAAAACACTCAAATAACATCGATTCAAGTTTTCATCCAGACAGGGGAAAATACCAATAATGTCACAAAAAACAACCCTATTGTAATGTTAATTTTTTTCTTAAAAGAAACATATATTTTATTGCACTAGAAATCTCAGCAGAACACGGGTTAAGATTGGAAAAGAATTACACAATAAAATGAAGTTGTCTTCTTAAGGTGTTTGGTGGTCACTGCAGGTTCATTTGCAGGAAGAAAAGCATCTGACTGACTGACAGGACTGAGGAGCTGCGGCCGAGGAGGGTCAGGAGAGAGAGGGAAGAGAGGCTGAAGGGGTGAGATGGAAGACCTTGAAGGACATCAGGGAGCGCCTAATAGAGGCTGTGAGGGCTGTAGAGAGGAAGATGGTCACTCTCAAGAACAGACTGGCTTGCTGGCAGCTCCTTCACCGGGCTGGCTGCCTGAAGAACTGACGGATGGAGGATGAGGTGGAGAGGCTTGACAGGCAGCTGGCCATTACGCTGAGTGTGTTGTAGAAGCTCTTCTACAGCCAGAAACAAAATAACCATCCAAACCACAGTGCTGCTGCTGGCGACTAGACCGTATAAGGAATTTAGCTCCCGGCATTTTCCCCATCCCAATATAATATATATATATATATATATATATATATATATATATATATATATATATATATATATATATATATATATATATCACTGTATGCATTGTTTTAGGCCAAAATATAATAAGGCCGAAACTGCTGAAGAGAAAAGGTTGCTATCTGAGGATAAATCCAAAATGAACGTGGGGTTTGTAAGACAGGTAAGACAAGGAAGCAGACTGGAGGGATTATGTTCGTCATACTGAGCTGCTGTGATATTGAGCGAGACAGCCGTGCGCATGTATAGTGTAGTACATATATACCCAAGCAGCGGCTGACTGATCCTCTGTAAGGCATCTTTCCTGGGGAAGAGTGAATTATTACTTGAGTCAATAACACACAGAGCTGGATAAAATTAGCATCAATATCACTGGATTTGTGTGCAGGATCAGAAATGTTGCAGGCAATAATGCCAAAAGAAATAGTGGAGGATATTCCTTACATATGAGTTTGAGTGAATTTGCGACATCAAACTGCGATTTGCAACATGAGAACATTTGCTGTCCTGCTAATTTGGATACGTTTCACTTATCAAAATGAATTCCATACTTGCGATCAATGCATTGCAGCCTTTAAGAACTTGCAAATTTATCCGCAATTTGTGAGCGACGATCATTTGTGAAATGTGAAAGAGCCACAATATGCAATTTGCAATCTGTTTCTAAGCTGTGTTTATGAATTGCTTTTGTAAAATGGGCTCAGCTGAGGTGGAAAAAGTGAGAGGAGAAAAACAGAAAATGTGGAAAGAAAGATCACGGAGTTCAGTGCACAAATCCAGTTCAGTGTGGCCTTTCAAGACTGCTTCACATCAGCCTGATAATGGTCTGGTTCTACAGATGTGCAGCTTCAGCAAGAAAATGAGTTGTCAGTCATTTGTGTGACACTGCCTGGGACCTCTTATGATGCTTAATAATAGCATGTATTAAGCAAGTATGCTCAACTGATTTTTATTAACCCTCCTGTTGTGTTCCAATTGAATTGGACCTATTTACGAGTTTTGGTCTCTGAAAAATGTAGTTCATTTAATCTGATTGTCATAAGGTTCCATGACTTTGTCCATACAGGGCATCTGAAAATGCAAAATACATTTTGATAATTTTCATTAAATTCTGGGTGTTTTATTTAACTTTCGTACACCTGTGGTGCTCCTGATCAAGTATGACAGGTCATTAGAAATGAATGGGTGAGAATACAATTAGTGGATAAAATTGAGTTCAGGCACATGCCCATTCATCAGATGGACATACTTCCTCTCTCAGACTCCTGCATGCATGTCTGTTTGAGCATGCACACACACAGACACACACACATACACCTCACTCACTCACTGTATATGAGGCTCTTGATCATATCTTTGATCATGACACTGGTGAGGAGGAGAGAGACCAGGAAACTGACAGTGAAGACGTATTAGAGGAGGAAGTGTCAGAAGTTGAAGACAAAACAGAATATGATCCAGACCAAGAGTGAACCGATGTGGAACAATCCAGCGATGGGGGCCCGACTGAGGTTGTTATTACATTTCTGTCAAAGAATGGGAGTTTGTCCTGGTCTTCATCCCCACCTGAGAAGAGAGGGCGGCTGTCGGCTGAAAATATTATCAGGATGACCACAGGGCCAACGAGATACGCCATATTTGTTATAGTCAAAATAACCTATACATTATGCTTTTTTTTGTTTTAATTCAGAAATGAGTTGTATGAGCTCAGGTCATAAATAGCAAACAGAATTCAAAACTTGTAACGTTCACAAGAACTTAAGTTGATAAAAAGATCTAACACATAATATTTGTATAATTATTATAATCAGCTATAATGGGGCGGCCATTTTGGACTGGGAACACAGAATTAATGAACATGAAACGAATACAACAGGAGGGTTCAAGAGACCCAAACAGTAAAGAAAACATATACACTAAGATGAATATGGCCTGCCAACAGGTCTGGTTAAATTGCATTAAGATCTCTTTTCAGATGTCCAGGCTTAGTTTTAAAGACAGATAAGTCAACAGTCACACCCACACCTTCCACTTCTGTCACAAATCTTTTTGCAACTGCAGGTAGTGCTAGATGGAATTGGCTTGAGAACAAAACTATGGCTTTACTATACACAAACATCCTTTCAAATAAAGCTTTAGTGAATGCAAACGGAGGCCATCACTGTTCAGTACATTGCCCACAAGGAGTGATTTGCAAAATCGCTTTAACCAATCACAGTGGCATAATATTGCTGTGGTGATACAATTTGCAATACATATGGGGATTTACTTCCCAGCGACTGAGTGATGAGTTAAATGAGTATGTATGAGTGTGTGGAGGTGGCATAAGATGTTGTTTCTGAGATGCTACGCTTTAGGATTTGGCCTGTCTGAATAAAAGACACTCTGGAGGAGGATTCGTCAGCCATTCTTTACAAAACCTGAGCCTCACCCCTAAAAACAGAACTGCGGCTGCTTGAAAAGTGGAAATTACAATAGTCAGTATTTGAACCTTGACATACTTTTCAATTAGTTTTGCAGCCCAAGTGAAGAGTTTCTAAATGTCACTAATCTGTTGCATGCATATTTATTCTCTTGCTCTATAAAAGGCTTGTATTACTGCTGAACCATGTCCCACAGGCACAGGATGTTTTGCACAGGGAGTAATCTTTGTAAGGTATGTGGCATGCAAAGGACCTAATGTATGCCACATTTGGTATGTAACATAGCTTGTAACATTAATAGATAAATCAAGAATAAATAAGACAGAGAAAGGAAGAGTAGGCACAGATTTAAAAAAAAAAGATGCAGAAAAGGGATAAGTCAGAACTATAGATGGACTTTCAACTATATTACTGCTCATTATTATCAGGCTTATGAACCTGAAAAAGAAGCCAGACATCATTATTACGTTTGGAAGAAACAAGTTTGTCTGGCTTAGCTTCAGCTTAGATGTCTGAATACAAGTCCTCTGTTGTGTACGCTATGACAGAAGCCAGACTTTGTACAGGGAACAGGACAGATGGACACATTATTGGCTGTCTCGGAAATGTTTGTGCCGCTATGCAACCAAACACACTTGGGTGTAAAATCTCAAACCAGTTTATTTCATGAGAACACACAGTTTCCCCGCTCACTGTCAACAAAGCAACAGCAGAAGAGGCTTCTGAGAGAACATTTGGCTTTTTCAGCCTTCAGGGGAGAGTTGTTCGTCTTCACAACCGAACTAAAATCTTTAGAAGTATGCATGAATTATCCATTTAAAGAATTTAAAATGCTAGAACAAACACGATTCAAGTGAAATTTGAAGTGTTTTTACAGATTCAGAAGCGTGTAATTTATAGAATTTCTTGTTTCTTTTTTTATTCCAGAACATGTATATGCTACTTTCAGAAACATTGTTGCACACATAACTGTCTTGTTCAACACAAAGATTATAAAACTGAGAGTCTACCATCAGTGACAAGGTTCAGTACTAATGGAGGAAGTAATGTGCCCTTTATGAAGCAAAGTGGAAAGTGAGGGGGTGGATGGCAGAGTGGTTTGGGCATCCAGTGTGTAAGGCTTTCTCTTTTTATTAACTGTAACCACAATTTCTCACTAATTTAAGTGTTTTAGTTGCCTCATCCCAACCATACCTCAACCATAGTTTTTCTCATTTCAAATCAGGAGAGACATGTGAATGAAGTAAAGATAATGTTCATTATAACAGAGATAGAGATGATTAGTCATGACAAAAGTCTTTGGTGTCCTCTACAGGGACAGCATCCCTGAGCAGCTGTGAGATAGATCCCCCATGGAGTCCAGACACTGGTGATGGTGGTGGCTGATGACATCTGTTTAGACTGATAGGCTGATGAAGTGATGAGACTGATGAACCTGCGGGGACCTATTTAAAAAGACAGCGACCAGATGATAGGCTAACAATGAAGGTGTGTTGCTGTGCTATTGGATAGATGTGACCCGCGTATGTAACAGCTGATATCTCTATCAACGCCCCAGGCAATGACAGCTAGGAAATAAGAGTGAGCGTGTGGGAGAGATGAGAATGACAGGATGGTATGAAAAATATAATTACAGGCCTGACTGAACTTTCACTAAAGCTCCATAACAACAATATTCACATATTCTTGAATGTAAAAACTTGAAAAAATGTTGGCATTGTATGTAAAAAAAACAAACAAAAATTGTCACTGAACATAATTGTACTAGGTAACTTGTCTGGTAACAGGATTGAGTGAGCCAATAGCAAAACTCTCAGAACAATGCAGACAACACAAATACATGTCTTTCCTCCCAGTAAACATCAGTATTTTAACCTGTGTGGAAAACAATAGCATGAAAGCATCATACACGTGTCAATTAACAACCAAAGAAACTAGCTCAGCTGCACAAAATCATTTTCAAATCAACAGACTACCAGTGTAATTAGCTACACATGCAGTAGCATGACAGAGCAGTTAAAAGTAAATTATGTACCCTCTCGAAAAGAATATTGTGTTGTTTTGTTCAAGTATTTTATGTTCCACTTCATTCCTGCTGGCTGTCTTAAGCTCATGTCAACAGTAAGCAAGGGACCACAGCTGAAACTGGACTGAGAAAATATGAAAGCACTTAATCAATCTAAAGTGAATCTTATGCTGCACATGTACATTCGCTGGGACTTGGAGATTATCAGCTCGGGGCTGAGATGATTCCTGCCATGGAATAAACTGACAGTGACTGCCAAAGTACCCTCTCTTAGTTTTCTGTTTTGGCATAATGTCTTCATATTTATAGAAATGTTTGTTGCCAATGTAAAAATGTTATTTTTTATTTCCTTTTATGATAGGAATTGCCACTGCTGCTATGCTAGCTTTGTTGTTTCTACACTTGCTTTTTTTATTACTGCTTTGCCTTTTGTCCCTGCATAATATCATATATTTTAATTCTTTCTGACATGTTACTGCATTTTAGGCTAAACTGTTTGTTCTTCTAGACTGTTTTAATTTATTTCTCTTGGTTGGATATTTTCTTTTTCTTTCTTACTGACAGGATTACTAAGGTGATTGCAATTCTTGTGAAAGTGGAAAGAAAAATTTCTGATCTAAAGGTGTTTTTGTACAAAACCTTAATTTTTTCTGTGTAGCAGTTGCCTTCTTCCTTTTGCATGCATTCACTTAAGTTAAGGAAAAAGCACTTATCTGTTAAGCACAATGAGTGTAAACTTTGGGTGAAAGTCCCAAGGCATTAAGTTTGGCCTGTAACAACACCTAGTCAACCCCCTTCCTGGCTTGGTCACACCAGCAGGAAACGCTGTACAAACACAATTATTTTTTTTTTTAGCATTCAAATCTGCTTGACCTTTTTCCGGTGTTGTATAGAGGAGTAGTTGCTGTGCTGCCTGAGGTCAAAGCAGGCCACAAATCTACAGGTGGAGTGTAACTTCCTCTCACTGCTGAACAGGCAAGTGAGGACAAGATGTTGCTAAAGAAGAAGCATGGCAGCTTCTCCTAGGCCCTATCCCAATGTCCACGCTCACAGATTCATGGACTTTGAGGCGCATTCCCCTTAAGTCCATGAGGGCTTAGGGCTGTCCCACGGTCAAATGCATGAGTGCATGAGAGCTCTCTCGCAGACTTTTTAAGCCCTTTATGCACACTTTCTGAAAGTCTGCATTTCTGCAGACTTTGCCTGAGGGAATTACCCACAGTTCATAGCGTTGTGATTTCAAATACAGGGTTACAAGGGGAAGCCTGGAAGCGTTAAAAAAACGATTATATACCATTTCGAGCCCTTGCAGCCTCTGGCACTCAAGCACTTCACCCATTTTGGATATTATCACTCAGTTGAATTGGCATTATCAGTAGTTATGGGTTAGAAGGGACCTGCTACATGTGCTAGCAGGTGCGTATCAACCCATTGGAATAGGACTGTGACACCTACTGGTAGGTAATATGCCGCTACGTTATGTTACACTACAAAATAATTGTTTTATTATGTGACTATGCTGTGGTTAAGGTTTGGTTAGGTTTAGGCACAAGACCACTTGGTTAGGTTTAGGAAAAGATCATGGTTTGGGGTAAAATTATCACTTGAAACATAGTTAAACGTGGCAACCGTTATGAATGCAGTAAAATGCAGTAAAAATGTCCCGACGGAGGCAAAAGGTGGTCTTGAACTGTTGTCTCTTGCTTGCAAATTGCAGGTTGCTAACTATCTATCCATTCACCCAGCCCACCTTCTCCTACCAAGTGAAAAATCATCTTATCAAGTTACAGTATCTTATATTGATGTCATCTGACCCGGAAGTCACCTCCCCAGGTCATAAATACTATGGGTGCTAGATGGCATCTGTAACTCAAAGGTGACCTCCACTTTACCAATGGATGATAACACCCTTCTTAACCTACTATTAGGTGTAGCAGGCTCCTTCTAACCCATATCTATGAGGCTGATAACTACTGATAATGTTCATTCAATAGAATGATAGCGTTCGAAGTGGGTGAGCATTTACCCAGTTACATCAATTAAGTCCGTGAGGGTTCAAGGCTTAGGCCTTGGAGGGGGACACTGGGATTGGGCCCTAGATATCAACTAGTTTGAAGATTGCTACCAAGCTTAATGACCACCCTCATGCCGTATGGCATTTTAGGGAGTATCTTCCTCCAGATTAAATTGCTCCAGTCAACTTCCTCTCCCAGTCTCACCACCACTCTCAGAGCCCTGTTGAACTACCAGGCCCCTGGTATGGAGGTACAAGCCCCCTCTACTGTCCACAGTGTCGAGCCTCACTCTTGCTCCAGTAAACTCTGGCAGGTGAAGCCCTTTAATAAGTACTCAGGCTGCTTGAAACAGAGAGATGAGAACATGGAAGTGATTATTTATGAGCGATGTAAAGTAATATCACAGCATACATCACTGTGAAGGATAAGTAATCTAATTGACAGAGCAAGTGGGAGAAGGAGAGACAGAGAGATGAAAGACTGCCAGAAAAGCGGCAAATTTTTAGACAGTCGAAGGATATAAAAAGTGAGAGGGTAGAGTATAATATATTCAAAACCACATTTATAAAATACCACACATTATGTGACATGTATGCCTCTCATTATGCCTCTCATTATCAAATATGATATTGACCTTTGTGGTTTATAGGGGGCGTAACTTTACTGGGTCAATAAACAGGAGTGTTTGAGTGTGTGTGTCAGCAGGCTGTGGGATTCATATTTCATGTAGATGTACCAGGATTGATTTCAGTGTCTCAGCAGAGGGGATTAGTTAGTATATGTGCTGTTACTGGCAGGCCTGTGTGACTGCACTGATGCATCATAAAACCCTAACTCTTCATTCATAATGTTCATAATGTAAAAAATGGTAAAATTTAAATGAAAATCCCTATTCAGTAGAATTAGTAGAAATCACATTCACATATGACATCATCAGTATCAATGTGCCTACTCGCATGTCCTGATTTTGCCAAGTGTTTGTTGTTCTGAGACCAACATTTTGTATAATAGCCCTGGGACAACTGCCTCAGCCAATTAACTTTTGTGATGTCATCAGAGAGAGCACTGCTGCCAATGCCAAAATCTTAAAATAGAAACGAAAAAAAGAATTAGAGGGTAAAATGGCTGTGCAAAGCATGGATGTATAAAGAGAACTGGATACAGCATTGGAGTCGGGGCCCCATTCATTCCTATGAAAATTCATGCGCCACTTCAGTGGGCACTAGTGACTTTTGCTGGCCGAGCCGGCTACTTCCAGTTTAGCCCTCCAACTAACTTGAATGAAGGATAAATTCAATTGTGCTGCTCCTCTAGACTTTCGAAATGTGATCGGACCAAATGGATCAAATTATGACAGTGAGATGAGTCATTTCGTGGGGATTGTGACACAAGTGAGGTGCCACCACCAGTAATAGCAACTTCGCTATTTCCATCTGCAACCCGGATTTGTCTATAAGGAAAGGAATCACCAAAAGTAATTGCTACAAATAAAACTACTCATAAGTGAAACACAATTCATTCACTACAGTGTATGCCCACTATGTACCAAGCACATGCATTTTATTTAAAATATTGTAAAAAAAATCCCCACTGGGTCCCACATGCTTAAGCTCTCAAATTGTGGGTGTATGTGTTTTGTTCTGCCTTGTATAGAAAGCATCTCTCCCCCTGTTTTCTCGAAGGTAGAGAGTTCAGTGTTCTCAGTGCCAGGAATCTGAGTTTTTCTCTTTCTCACCGTTGAAAGATTAAGTACAATGGAGTGTGTAGGTGCCTGGGATTTCATCTATTCATCATGCCAATAGTCTGGTCTCAGCTATATATGCGCGAGGAGACCGAATCAATTCATTCAGGCAATAATCAGCTGAAATAAACAATGGGGATGGGTATGGTGTGTGTGTGTGTGTGTGTGGGGTGGGGGGGTGGGGGGGGGGGTCATTCCAATGGTTGTGGGGAAGATTAAATAAATAAGCCACAAGAATACGGATAATATGGATACTTAAAAACACATTTCCATTTTAATGATGCAATATAGCAATTCTAAGCATCAGTTTATTATTCTCTAATTGTCTTAGTATAACTATTGTAAACACAATGGTCAAGACAACTGCCAACCCTGACCTCACAGCATTTTCCACCAGTCATTCTCATTTTGCTGCATCTAATGTGACCCAACACTAACAGTCTACAGCCACATGTGCTACCGACTCTGTGAGGCTGTACTTAGTGGAGCTTTTAGTTAATGCTAATGTCAGCATTCTAACATTCACACAATGACAATAGCTAAATTTCCATCCAAATGTAACAGGAGAAAAAAAAAAAAAATCAATGCGAGCTTTCATCCACTCCTGTTATGAATATATTTGGAGTTGGCTCGTCTAGATAAACAGCAGGTGGTGGCGCTAACTTTCCGGCTGGAGGCCATTGAACCATTGCAGAAGAAGAGGGTGTTTATGTTTTGTCTGCTACTATTTTCTGTGTCTTTAGTGGAGCGGAAGCTTCAATAGACATTTAAGTCACATTCTTATACATCATGATTTATTCTCCAAGTCTGTTCCCACTGCACTTTGTCAAATTTTGCTTTTATAAAAAAGGAAATGTAAAACCTTTTTTGTTATAATTTCAGGATTCTTTTTGATTTTTTTATGCTCCCAGTCAGGTTTTTTATGTGCAAGCATAAGCACATGCTAATTTTAGCAGGTATGTTTACATCATTTACCATCTTAGTTTAGCATGTCAGCATACTAAAATTGGCCCATTAGTACTAACATAATATACAGCTGAGGCTAATGGGAATGTCATTAATTTGGTAGATATTTAATCATAAATATTTTGGACAAATTAAAACTTTGAATTGCTGTATTGAATTTTCTGTCAATCCATCCAGCAGATGTTGAGATATTTTGCTGAATTAGTTAGTAAAAACTTTGGCTTGCTAGTGGTGCTACAGGAAAAGTTCTTCACTCTGGACCAAAGTGGTGGACCAACTGGCTGACCAACATTGGCATCCTCAAAGCCACGCTGCTTACATGGCAAAAAATCTGAATGCTTATTACTCAGTTTCAGTTTTGTGCCATAAAGCAATCTTCCCTTGTGTCTTATAGCATTACAGCACATTCCCCAGAAATCTGAACTGTAGCTAAGGAAGGTTATTACAACATTAAACTTTTTGTAGTTTGATGTGGTACATCAAAATCTCCATGCCAAGTATGTGTTGCCAATAACTGCCAGACATCATTTATTTTCCCGACCAAACTGCTTGTCATTTAAGTTGGTTTTGAGTTTGCCGTGAGTTATACTGATGTGGGTGTAGATTTGTGAGCAACTCTGAACATTCACAGCTGTCAAAGACTTGCCAGTCGTGCCAGCTGTGCTCTGTGAATGCCATGTCAGACAATCCCTTGTTGTGCTTCAATGCCTCTCCAGCATCAGTCAGTGCAACCACATGCCAGACGTCTGTCTGTAACTGACAGTCTGTACAGGTCTCTCCAAATGAAACTGGAAGACCTTGTTTAAGCAGTTGAATTCGACTAAACTGCAGCTGACACTCTAAGATGACATATGTATAAAGCTCTAGGAAAAACAATGACCTTTTGTCAAGCAAATCAAATCTTTTAGACATGTACTTTAGCAGACAAAGGCAATATGTTAATAATATTACATTTTTGTGATTCATTTATTCTTAAGCTCTTACTGGTCTCCTGAATCAGACATATACAACCTCTGGTTTATTGTTTTTTGTGTTCTATACCAGTTGTTATTCAGAGACTTACAGGATTCCTTTCCCAATTTAAAAATGTCATGGGTGTGGGTATGAGGTAGTGGTAGCAGGGCAAACAGGAGGAGGACACAAATGCAGACACCAGGGCAGGACAGGTTAATACTGTTAAACTGACTGCTTTGCTATCTCTTTCTTGTAAGAATCATGTATAGTGTGTCCTCATGTTTCAGTGAGACAATTTTCCACCGTGGTGGACAATAAAGATATGTTCTATTCTATAAAAAGGGCCTTTAATAATCAAAATCCAAAAAAAGAGGCTTACTGGTAAAGGCAGGAACAGGAACAGGCTACAGGTGGCTGGAACGGAAGTATACAACAAAGTAACATTAATGATCTGGCAGGGAATGGATGGCAGAGGACTGGTGTTAATGATACTGGGGTTGATGAGGTAATGAGCAGCAGGTGAGGATAATTGGGGAGTGGTGAGCAGGTGGGTGTGGGTTCCAGCCAATAAAGTCTGGGGGGATCTGGTGGACACGTGGAGAATGGCAAAACCTAGGGAAGAGAAAGTGTGGGGCTGAAGGCAGGGACAGAGAAAGATGGACAAAGATGACAAAATAAACAGGAATGAGGCAGGAATCGTAACAAAAAGAAATGCTTTTAAATACCCACCAGCATTCACTATTTGTTTTAATGTATACGCTTATTAGTTTTCTTGCATAGAAGTGATGAGAACAACTTGTCATTTTTATGATTTTTATTGAACATATTAAACAAATAAAATAAAAATGTGTTAATTAGTGAGCGTTAGAGGTGCTAGTGCTTTGTTTTTTTTTACCTTTACAGAGCAAGCCTTGCTATTTGTCTCTGTTTCCAGTCTTTTTGCTAAGCTAAGCTAGTCACCTGCTGGCTCTCGCTTCATATTTAGCTTAAAGACATTAGCGTGACATTGGTGTTCTCAGCTCTTGACAAGAAAGCAAATAAGCATATTTTCCCAAATGCTGTACTATTCCATTAACACCTCCATTCATCAATGCAGAACCTGTTTTTCCCCTTGTGTACCATAAATCAAGGTCCCCTGAAGGAAGGATAATAACTTAGATGTACACAGGTGTCAGTAAAAATTGGATCTAATTATGGAAATCATTAATGCTACTGATCAGATCCTAGACTCTGAACTAAGTGAACTTTGACATTTTTGATTTGTTTTTAAAAGCCTTTGACCGTATTTGGCAAGACGAGTTTCATTATGCAGTTCTCCTGAACGGTATATAGGCTGCAGTAAATTTTATAGCGCAATCAAATCAATCTACATGAGAAATGGCAGTGGGCTAATATTGGCACTAAAAGAACAGATGTTTTCACTCAATAAAGAAATAAGGTGTGAGCTTTAGGGGTCTGTCTGTCGAAGCAGTAAACACTAACATTTAGATGAATTTATTAGTGGTGCTGTTGGAACAGTTTGCTTCATCTAGCAATAAAGCCCTTTAGTCACAAGAACATCAGATAGCCTAGTGCCGCTGTCACAGGACATGCCATCAAGCGTCATCTCTACCTGATATGCTGCAAGGACCCTAAAAATTTAGGGTAGAGTACAACTAGACCTCACAAGAAAAATGTCATCATCAGTCATTTGTTCAGATGCCTAATATGACCTATGACCTAAGGCAATGGTGTGACGTTGTAGAGCTGCTAATTCTCTCAGGGAGAGGTGAAGTGGATGGATAAGTCAACAAAGTGTGCAACTTTGACATGCGATGTCAGTGTTTCTCTCTCTTGTTATACACATCACCAATTATATATTATTATACTGCTCTGTAGATGGGTCCCATGCTTCCATGTGGGTTACATAGTAAGATTGTATAGTAACAAGCAACAAATAGAAAGGTGCAAGAAAGCAAGAGACACAGAGAAAAAAATACTCCAGCTACATTTCCCAGGTTTTGCATTTAAGCAGTGTTCCATTCAGTTGTCTCAAGTCAACACAAGGCACACAACAAATGACCCAGTTGGCCCACAGGAGAGCAAACAGTTCAGCACCACTGAATGCAATACAGCAAGACTTTTGTACCATTTATTTATTTTTAATAAACTATCAAATTTGTCCCAAGAAAAAAGGCATTTAAAAAGATCATGAAGACTTATCAGAGATATCAGGTCAGAGCAGAAACCTGATAAAACATAAAGAATGTATCTACTGTAAAAGGCAATGTGATATAATGACATTTTCATTCACATTAAGAGAAAAGAGATACAGCAGTTTTTCCCATGGGCAAACCTTTCAGAAACGACCCTGCTGGAAGTCCTGCAGATGCTGAGTCAGCGGGTTTTCAGTGGAAAGACAGGGTGTTGTGAGTACAAATTTTTATCCTCTTCCAAGTGGAAAAGTTTCTGTCAGCCTCAGATGTAAGATTTGTGATGATTTTCAGCAGAATGAGAGTCAGCAAAAGCCCTAAGTGTTTTTTACGGATGGATGACAGGAGTGCCTTTGTACCCTGGGGCCCAGACTGTTGCCCACAGAGGGTCCAACTTAGACCTTCCCCCGGTTCCCGAAATAGCCATGGTTAGACATTACAGTCAGGCTCAGGGAAAGGAATCGACCCAACAAAAAGTGAGGAAAAATGAGCTTTCGACCAGTTTAGCTGTGAAAACTGCTGTTCTGCCTGAGAGATGATGGTGTCACATCTGTCCTTCATCACTGGTGCTGTGTAGGTGACTCATCTGATCTGTCATGAGGGCAGGTATTCAATCTATCAAGTGGCTATCATACAGTATATTTTCAACATTCACCTTGAACTGGACAAGCAGGTGAATTCTTGAAGAAGGCAGAGTTGTTTCATTGACAGCACCTGCTATATGATTCACCAATGACACCTTCATCCTGGTTGTGTTTTGATGTTCTCCAGACATAAGAATAGACCTTCTGTGCTGTTTCTGCAAGGGCTGCAACATGCTACGAAGAACCTGTACAGATGGCATCAAAGGCTGTTAAATGTGCTGTAAATAACACATTTAGGATGATCCTTACAGAAAGTAGTTGTGTCAATGTTAGTTGTAGGTGGCAGACATAAACAGTGAACAAAGTGAGCTTGTGGGTTCATGTGTAGCGCATGAACATTCCCACTCACGGATCATCACACTCCAGTGATTACACAACATTTTACGGCGTTGGAGGTTGGAGTCCAGTATTTTCATCCAGCACAAACACCATTTGTGATCTACAGTAGTGTGTTCCCCCACCTGTTTCCACTGCAACAAATGTTGTCATGGCCGCTGTTTGGTGATCTCATCCTAATGAACATCATACTTATGGCCCAAAATCGCATTTTGTACAATGCCAGAGGCACATTTTTTAGAATTGGCTATGCAATATAATTTCTTTTGAGCATGGAATCACCATCACACATGATTTCAAAATGGGATCAGAATATTTCAAGGTTTGCAAACAAACTGTCATGACCCATCTGACTGAGCATGTTTCTTTCCACTTATTGGTTTGTTGCTGAATGGTGCATTACTGTCAGCAGTCATATTGGCCCTATCTTACAAAAATGGTTTAAAACCAAGTAACACTCTCTGCAATGTGAAACAGTCATATCTGTCTCCCACATTTCTTGTTTATTTTTAACTTCCCTTCATAATTCTATAAACAGTATTCAATCTTGTTTTTGTACAGTGTAATATTCCTGTATAACTACATGCATAGCCAAGTGAAAGCTCATTCTTGAAGTAGTTGACAAAATGTCATATCTTTTGAAGGTCATTAATAAGATTCCTCTGTGGTGGTCTGTCGTCAACATTTTGATAATGCTATTCCACAACATTCTTGCAGGAAGATACCTGTATAAAGATAATTGATCCTTATTTTAAAGTGCAAGTTGTTGCATTGACTTCTTTAAAGGGAAAATTCACTGCTGTGAATATGATGATTTCTTAAAACTAGGTCACGTATGTAGTAATGTGCAATTATTTTTGAAATTGGTGCCGTATGTCTAGAGACACCAGACGATGCGCTTTGCGTCTCCCGGCAGACTTTTGCTGGCAAATGAATTGGGGAGCTCTGGGTACAGACAACATGGAGGGAAGTTAAACATTGTTCATTTGCATATACTACACACATTGTAATGATACAATGCTGGTTTAAAATCGGCAAAGTTCCCATTTAAAGGTGAGTGCATTAAGAAAACAAATCCTGCAAAGTTACACTAGATCACCCACACCTTCTATCATGTTTTTAGTTTTCGTATGCAGCAAATTTAACCCCTTTCCTGAATAGTGATTGTCCAATCATGGCTTAGCAAATGTAACTAGGCACAGCAGGCCTGTCAAGCTTTGGATTTCTGAACATGTTAAAGCAATGTCCATAGTAGTAAGATGATTCTTGGAATTAGTAGTTTAAAAATAGTAGTAATAGTTTAAAAAATTGATTAAATAGTGTGTCAATCTGCTACATTGTAAGCTGCAATTGTTAGCATGTCTGGCTAATTAGCTTACCTACAGTAACTGAACATTACTTAGAAAGCCATGAAGCATGTCATTAGCATTAACCACATTAATTTGTGGGGTTAAAATGTTGTTAACAAAGTCTTGTTCATAAATAGTACATCCACTGTGTAGTATTTCTTCATTGTGTGAAAGCTTGTTCTGGCAGTTATTTCTTTTGTTTAGGATAATGTTAGCAGCTCTGTCCGACTTGTTATTGGCTTTGGGGAAGTTTACTCCAGCAACCCCAGCCAACTTTACCTAAGATATTATGTTTGCCAAACACATAGTCCTCATCCTAAAAGGTTTTTGTCTTGTAACGTTAAAAGTGTGAACATACTGTTTAAAAATACGAACAACTTTGTTAGCTAAGCAGCCAAACAGGGTGAACATGGAACATGTTAGAATGAATAACAGTCTGATTACATTTTTCCTTATACTTATACATAATACAAACATAATACTAGGACTAACTAGCCACTGTATACTTAAGTGAAGAACAATGCTGTTCTTTATTTACATGTCTTTAAATCATCATCTGGTGAGGATGCTGACTTTTTGCCTGAGACATGCAGCTCTAGCCTCAGTCCATTAACATGACACAATGTATGTAGGCCTCAAGTGCAAATTTGTACTCTTTTTCTTTTACAAGATTCTCATTTTAAAACAGCTCTGCTAGAAACATTAAAAAAATCAGCTGGCGTGTTCAATGAACTCATTGAGCTAACGTTAGTTAGCTTAGTTAGTTAATTACCAAGCTAGCTACAGCTGACTAAATCTGCCACCAACAGGTGACTTCTCAGCTTGCAAAATCAGTGGTTGTTGGCTAGAAATGACAAGCCTGCTCAAGAACCTATTGTTTAAAAAAATTACAAAAAGAAATCATAAAAGTTTAATTTTATGTCTTGCCATTTATGGTTAAAATATCTACTGGTTTGTAAGCTGGACTACTTTTGGCAACTCTGCCAAAATACTTTGAGTTGGACATACTCATTTATTTTTCAGGGAACATGAATCTAATAAAAGTAGTTATAGTAGTTAATATAAGTAGCTTGGAGCACATTAGAGCTTTAAATAAATTTTTCTAAAACTGTAAGGAACCAATGAATCAGAAGAGCGGAGTGAAACTTGCGCTTAGTGCCATAAACTCATGAAATTTAGGAAGAGCTAATATACTGAACTTTGCTGATGTCAACCATCAATATAAAAGGTAGGTTAACATACACACACACACACACACACACACACAACACTGTCGAGTGGCATAACAGTTTTGATTAGTCAGCTTTATGACTGACTGTGAGACAGCTGTAGTGTATGTGGCCCTGAGGTCACTGTACAATCTGTAAGTGTGTGTGTGTGTGTGAGGCTATAAAGCAGGACCAGGCAGAAAATGAAGCTTGGGTCTTTAAGATAGACAGACAGAGAGCGCGGCAGTAGATGATTGGAGGACGCAGGGAAATTTCAGGGGTGAGATTGAGAAATGAAGATGGGGGATAGGGAAAGGATTCGGGAATGAGGAAATAAAAGAGGAAAATGGAGGTGATTGGACAAGAAACTGATGGGGGACAGGTTCAGCAAAACTGAAATGTTACAGGAGAGGTGGGAGAAAAGAAGGATGTCAAACTTAAACAACAAAATGTCTGTCAGGCCTTTGAATTGAAGTATCTGCAGTACAGCGTGAAGCCTCTGAGCCAGAGGAGACTTTTTCTTCGGGAGTGCTGAGGTGAGATGCTGCCACTGGAGGTATCACTATGTCATGAACCAATAAAGCTTTAGTGTTAACTTTCAAGTTTATTTCAGTTTGACATGTACACAGATAAAATATCTCACAGCACAAAGTTAAAAGAAAAATCTACAGATTGAAGAGATCAGTTCCCTGATCTCTTCAATCTGTAATATTCAAATGATTCCAGGAGTTATCGTGTTCTCACTTTTTCCTACCTTTCAACAACCTACCTTGTATTTCACCACATCCGCTTGTGATTTTTAATTTTTTTTCCCCAAATAGTTTTCAACAACAGACGTTCACAAAGATGTAGCTTGCCAATTAATTCATGGATTCGGAGTAATTGGTAGAAAGTAGATGAATTGGTGTCACATGGAGAAATTTCCACTGCAACTACAGCACATTTCTATAGGAGAAATTGTTTCTATGTTGAACACATCAATGTGAACATCTAAATCAAAGAATGTCTATTTGCACTGTTGTACAGAAATCATACATCAAGAAATCCCTCACAAATGCAAATTTCTTCACTTAGGTTTAGGCTTAGGATCGCCTCAAAGAGCAAGCAGCCACAAGCAGCTTAATAATTGTTACTGTGTGGACTGTCACTAAAATGGTCCAGGTTTAATCTCATATTCCTCTTTGGTCTGTCTTTCGTTAAGGGGTCTGCTTGTTTGGTCATCAGTAATTGTTGTTGCTTGCGACATCAAGCAAGTTCTGAACTTCCCTGTTCACCTCCTTGCATCTGAATGAGCAAACAGAGCTGGGGAGCCTTTCTCAGGCTTGTCAGCTACACAAATCCCCTACATGTACTGTATCGGATCATTCCAGGTTACAAGATAGGAGCGAGGTTGAGGATGAGTTTTTGGAGAGTTGTTAGATGTGCAGTGTCTCCTGCTTTCTGTTAACTTACCTGGTGGTTGCTGGAGGGTCGGGGTTCGGTGGGAGATTGTTTGTCCTGCGGTGAACTAAGTGACACATTGATTTGATGGCAGATGAACAAATTCAAACTTTCCATGGGTTTAGAAATTTTGCTTTAAAGTCACCAAAAGGCACTGAACTGGATCAGTGTTATTTCCCATAAGTACATTGCAATGAACCAGGAAATTGACTTTTGCTGACTGCAGGAGAAAAACAGCAACCTGATTAATTTGTATTTATTTTCTAATGACCCAACTTTCCATGTGTTTAATAAATGAATTAGATAATCAGTCAGCTTGGCTTTGTGTTATTGCTTCCTAATATTTCCTCTTCATTCAGTTCAGAACGGTTTCCCACCCTTGGGTGCTACAGTGGTTGAAAAGCTATTGGGATTTTTGCTAATGAATAACATTTCAAAATGTTATGCGTGGCTGTCCCAAAGCAGTAGAGAAATATTGGGGACATTCTTGTTTGCCATGATAACTGTCCAACACTTAAACATAAATAATAATTCTTCATAATTCTTGTCCATTGGCAGCTGGGTATATCAGCTACATTGATCATCGCACTACATTACATTATGTGTACCACTACTGGGCCACATAACTTTTGCTGCCAGGCCACAATGAAACATGATTTGCTAAGTAAGCTGAATAATAATTATACAGCATTTAGGCCATTTGTGCTGTAATTACCTTATTACCTTGTCATCAGTACACACGGTAATCACCCACTTAGGTATCTTCGATTTGTGTGTGCTGGGTCTATTATCCTATAGACGGGTTTTCCGGGTGACATCATCAAGAAATGTCACATAGGCCAGTGTAAAAAACAAAACAAAAAACAAAACAGAAGGACTTTGTTCTTACAAGGACATCAACATGAGTGCAGTCAGTCTCTGTCCATGGTCCCCTACAACTATTAAATACTAATACTTATTATATCCTGTATCAGCACAGTGTGTAATTAGAAGTTAAAATTATGAATCCCTTTACAGATTTGAACTGTTATATTCACAAAATGCACTTCAGCGGTACAAAAGTCAATGAATGCAGTTCTTCATACCAACATGCCGTTCAGTGCTGATTCTGACTGTCTTCAGTTCAGTGGTACATTAAATTTGTTGCTAGTTCAACCTTTTAGTGCATATCGTGGATATGTATTGTATACAGTATGTGACCTAATAGATCTTGATTGTTTGGACTGTCTGTAGTTTGCACCTTCGGGACACAATGCACAGTATTTTACTGCCATCTGTACTTTTCATAGTTTGAACATCTAATAACACTGCATACTTACGTGTCTAAATTACCTGTGCATTTGATCCGTCATAATGCGAACAGCACATTTTCACATAAATTCACACAGATTTTTCCAGCGAGTTTCAAAAGTTTAATCTCTTCTGTCAAAAGTCATGTATCTATCACTGTGTCCCCGCACTACCTCATGCATCTGTCCATCACTGATATTCCACTGAAAATGTAAAAATGGGTTTCCGAGCAGCTGCCAACCCCCAGTGGATTGTTTCAGCTGGAAGTCCATGGAGTCAAGCCTCCCTGTCTAGAGTTCTGTTTTTGTCCTTTACTTTTCTCCCCTCCCTCATTCTCCCTCTGTCTGTCGCTCTCTCTATCTTCTGTCTTTTGCTCTGCCATTTTCCTTGTAGTGAGAGGGCCGAGGTGGAGCAAAGGTTATAAAATACCTGGAGAATGGTAGGAGAGCAATAATGACTCTGTGTGTGTGTGTCTTCATGTGTGTTTGTGTTCTCCAGAGACAAACTCTAGAAACCTATTAGAAATGGCTGCAACTGCCCTCTGCTACCTTTCTCCCTGAGGAACACACACACACACACACACACCCTTGTATTTCTGCCCTCATAAGGATATATCTAATTTTTAACCACCCCAACTTGGAATCATGAAAATCTTAGTAATATTCATTTTACACTCTTAATCCTAAATGGAGCAATGTAAGGAAACATGAGGCAATGAATCATTTTCCTAAAGACCCACTTCTGAGTCTCCTGATATTTCTCAGTTGGGGGACAGAGGACACAATTACTTTCATCAATTGTTGGTTACAGCAGAGGTCACATAGTGTTCCCAAAGGTTTGCTATTGACTGAAAACCTATCAAGTCGGCCCTGAATCAAGTTGAAGGAGCTGGCTGTTTAGAAGAAAAGGACCTTATTGTAATTTAGCTCAAGAATGTTACAGAACACACAGCATTTTTGTGTGTGACACAATACACACACAGCCTATTAAAGCAGCTTGAGTCATCTCATACATACAAAGCAATGTGAACATTGGGATGTTTCAAAGGAACATAAAAATAGAGAAGAGCAGTGAGCCAAGAAGCAAGCTCTGTGGGATGCCACAGGTGATGCAATGTTATCTATGTGAGTTAATGTAAGCAATATGTGGTACTACTTGGTATAGTGTGAAGTAAAAAGTAGTAAATGTGAGCTGTAAGGATGGACCTGTATCACAAGACTTCAGGACTGGTAGAAGCCTAGAAGACAGGTCATCATAATCAAATATAGTCTCATAACACTGATGTACATTTTATTGACAAATATTGAACATTAGGCAAGACAATAGGAAGGTGGAACCCAATGCGTCATATAGAAGCTCAAGTTACAATATAAATCCAACCACAATTTCAATAATAAACAAACTTAAAAATAAAATGTGTGCACAAAAAAGCACATACGACTGATGTATGGTAATGCATTTCTCCAATGGAGCTGTATGTGTGGGTACCATTCAGTCCTACTGCACCTGAACCAGGTGTGTAAGATCAAGTGATTCACCTGTTTCTATTTGCAAGCAACAGGCTTTGCACCTAGTGGGCTACAGCTCACCATCTAGTATTGGATGGAGTTCTCCTCTGGAATCTATGAAATCTCATCTGAAGGATCTGGCCTTCTAAAAAGACATAAAAAAACCTGACCCGTTTTAAGGAAATCGCTGCACTCTATCTTGCAAAAGGTCTATTGCTTGAAGGTAATGGTGTTCTGTCTATCCACATTTTGGTTTAAAGTTTTGTCTATGAGAGTATAAATGAACAACATGAAGAATCATTACTGGGAATCAAATTCTACAAAACTCTGACTCAAGTCTTTACCATTTAAAAAACAAGGCTCTGCTCTAGTTAAATGCATTGTGTGCGGTCGGTGGACAGTCAGGAGGTGGGCTGAATCATCTGATTGGATACGTCCATCAACAGAATATTTCCTATATGAATATTATTTCAAATATTTATATTATTTCAGATTTAATCCATTATTTTCTCATAGCCATAGGTTTAACTCATGGTTGATTTCCATAATTATCTATTCTGGGCTACACCTATGTTTCAGAGCAGATTTAGAAATGCTGACTCAGCCTCATAGATGGTGAAGACTGATCACCAACTTCAAAATTAGCAATCAAATCTGCATCAGATGCCATCAACAGATTGTTAGGGGAAGTTCAGAAAGGAGTGACAACTGGCACAACAGCTAAAGGTCTCTCACGTATCATGAAGCACTGTGACATGATGTTCCTTAAAGCAAATGGAATAAAGAGCTGTGTTTCATGCAGCAGGCAGCGAGGCTCTATAAGAAATTCCTCTGCAGTCTTGTAGCAATTTTCATCTTGTTGACATGAAACAAAAAGGTATCAATACTGACTCATTTTAGTGCCTGCTGCAGTAATACTGTGACTTTCGACTATTGTAGGAGTCTCAGAGTGCAGATCAATAAAATTGTCCAGACAAATAAATGTTGAGGCTTATAACAATTAAGGCCAATGTGATTCATGCATTATTAAGTATGTGTGAGTTTACCTTACAGCCTTTAGACATTATTGCTAAACATGATAGCTTCCAAGAGAGAATTTCTATTCTGTTGTGATTATTTTCTCTGCCTGGTTACCTGATTTGTAGACAGGACTGTCTGGTATGGAGACAGCACCTAACAGGACCGCAAGGCCCTGCAAAGAGTGGTTTGTTTGGCTGAACATACAATAGGAGGTGCTCTATCCTGCCTAAAGGATATTTACACCAGGCGCTGCACGAATAAGGCTAGGAAAATCATTAAGGATCCCAACCACCCAGATAATGGCCTTTTCTCCCTGCTGCGTTTGGGAAGAAGGTACCAGATACACAAGGCCAGCACTGAGAGGCTCAGGAAGAGCTTCTACCCTCAGGCCACTAGGATCCTAAATGAGGACACTGTCTAAAACCGCTCATCTGCTTTTCCCCTCGCTCTGCCTTTTACAAATGTGTCCTTGGAACGAACCCAAGTATAATAAAAAAATAAACCTTAGCTTGAAAACAGGTTCATTTTTATAAATAGGTTGAAAAAGATGTCATGTTATGAAAAGGGGTGATAAATTATGTATGGTTAGGTTTACTCAATCTATCACTTTTTTAAAAACTTGGCAATGTAGCTCTGTTGGTCGATCTTACCACTTTAGTTGAGACTAAAATATCTCCACAACTATTGGAAGGATTGCCATGGGATTTTGTACAGACATTCATGGGCCCCAGGGGATGGAACCTACTGACTTTGGTGACCCAACGACTTTTCATCTAGTGCTACCAGCAGGTCAAAGTTTTCATTCACCACTGAAACATCTTGACATTTGTTTGATAGATTTCCACATTAATGGTTCCCAAAGGATGAATTCAAACAACATTGGTGATCCCCTGACTTTTCCTCTTGCGCCACCATATGGTTGACATTTGTAGTTTTGAATGAAATGTCTCAAAAACTATTGGCTGGATTGCACTGACATTTGGTATATACATTCTTGTCCCCCTTTAGAAGGAATAGTAATAACTTTGGTTATCCCCTGACTTTTCATCTAGCACCATCATTGGGTCAACATTTCAATCTGTCCAATACTTTGGTTCATGATCAAATACCTGCAAGTTAATCCCCATCAGATTCAGCTGAACTTTGTGTTTAGTGCTAATTAACAAACGTTAGCATGCTAACACAGTAAAGTAAGATGGTGAACATGGTAAACAATATACCAGCTACATGTCAGCATGTCAGCATGGTCATTGTGGCCATATTAGCATGCTGACATTAGCATTTAACTAGAATGGCTTTCTTATAGTATACAACAGGGTTTAAGTGGTAATGGACTGAAATTTTGTAGAATTGTAAAACTTAAGCCATCAAGGTGCATTTGTATGATACATGATGTAGGTATTTATGTAATGCTCTTAGTCAAAGTGATTAAAAATGAGTGCAACAGCAGAGCACCTCCAATTGCTATTTTTGCAAAAATATCATTGTCTACATGAGAACCCTGCATGCTTCTTTCAGGTCGCTGTGATGTGATATTAAGGGACAAAGAGGCTGTGTTAACATAAAATGTTACTGTTAGCTAATAAATGAAATTATTGACCTGTGAACAGCGCAGAGAAAATAAAATTAAAAGGTCAGACCCCACTTCACTGCAAGGTGTGAATATTGATTAATTGCTTGGTACTGTGGGTGCAAATCAATAGGGTGCATATAAATGGAACACTTGTGTACAACATGCAAGAAAGCGAACCCTTTTCAAGCTCATGATGCTGCCTGAGGAAAACCTTGAAACCGTTAATTATCCTGTATTAGTATAAAAGCCTATCACTTTGTTCCAGAATTGCTCTTTATGCGCCTTATGGATTTATTCCAACTAGGCATTTAATCAATTTTCACCACTTGCATTGAAGTAATTTTCAACATTTTCATTAGAAATAATGATAAAAAAACTATCACATGATGCACATTTTCTCTTCTTTGTTCCACTGCAAAGAGCATAAAGTAGTTCTTTGCCGCTTAATCAAACCAGTAATTTTGTCATTATTGCTGATCAAAAGTACTTAAATGTGAGACAGTTACAAAAAAAGTAACTTGTGGTTTGTTCTGCAAGTAGCATGAGTAACAAGGCCACAGAAGTCTATTAATCTTCTGCAGAACTGAGTGACCTGGGAAACTGTTGCTGAACTTGCTGAACAAGATCAATCTTCAACTGCTAAATATCGGTTCTTTTCCTTCATTTCCCTGCAGATTTGATTCTGTTTCAGCAGGAACAGTTCCACAACACTGCATGACAAGCTGTTTGCAGCTGCCAAACCCATCCAAAACTAGTTTTATTTAAGAGACTAAACTGATAACTGTCCAATAATCATGCTCAGAGAAGGGTGTGTGTGTGTCAGATCAACTGACACTAAACAGTACAACTCAGTGGAGTCAAAAGTACAACACAGTCAAAAAAATCCTCTGAACAGATGTACCCAATAACTGAAAATGACAGAGAAATTAAATAAACAAGTCTTTAGGGTTGCCCCTAAATGTGGATGATTCACATCATCAGTCAAGCTCCTGAGTCAAGTCTCATTGAATCACTGCACTTGTATTTTTTTTTCGAGTGTCACTGTACACAGAGCAACGCAGGAGATAAAACATGAGGCTTGACATGTGGGCTGCTGGAATGTACTGTAATTGGACAGAGGTCATGAATAATATATATATATACATACCAGTGGAGGCTGGTCAATAGAGGCAGAGGAGGTTGCTCCTCCTCTATTTTTTGAGCGGCAAGAGGGAGATCAAAATATAAAAAAAGAATATTTGGTTGAAATAAACCATTACCAAATCTCAGTATTATTTATAACCATAGACTGTAAAAAATACGGATGTAATCACCGTGACGTCACCCACTGATTTGTGAGCTGCTGTTTTGACCATCGCCATCTTGGATTTGGCTGTCACCAAGTTTGATTTTTGGTGCCAGTCTTATACATGCATTAATACCTTCTGATGTGAACCTACACTTTTAGATCTGTGAATGTTTTTAGTGTTTCATCTTTCTAGTATTCAGCACTGATCTTTACCTGTATCACATTATAAGCTTTGTGGTACTTTATATATTTCTGTATACTAAGAAAGTACACAGGAAACACATGTAAATCATGTGATATCTTGTCTGTTTTTGAAGAGAACATAAATCTGTTGTCACAATAGAACAGTACTATGAATTTGAATTTCACTTTGTTGGTAAAATGACACATCCTGAACCACTCCACGGCTAAAATGAGCAACAATATGTATATGCTAAATGTCTTTAAAGAAGCAGCATTTTCACCACTCAGGGGTTTTTGTTTTTGAAAACAAATTGATTTATTGGCATATAAAATTGCCCGCCACACCTCCAATTTCAATGATATAGTTTGATGCGGTTTGTTGTAAGATTCCATGTTGGTTTTCCTCCCATCCTCCCCAATTTTTTGAGTCACAAGCTGCCACTGATACACACACACACACACACACACCCACACACACACACACACACACATATATGTGTGTGTGTGTATGCAAGATGTGGTACACAAAAAATATCAGTAATAATGTGTATTTATTTATTTATTTAAAAGAAAAAAAAAATATATATATAATTAGGGGTGTGCCTGAATACAAATACAAATGCAAAGCACCAATAGTGGGTTTTTATGAACATTTGTTTCATACACATATTTTAAAAATTATTTGTTTTTGGGAAGGAAAAACAAACATGTCACTTTCCAGTGCGCAGGTCGGTAACATCACTATCTCAGTCTCTGTCCTCTGCTCCACTGTTACGTCTATCAGCAGGTCTCAACAAAGGGAGTCACATCCACCTGCTACATGACACACATTTCCTAATTTGGACATCACTCCTGGAGTTGGGGGTCTTCCCCAGAGATAAAGCTGAGCTACTGACACATGAAGTGCTCTCAAGGGACTCTCCATAACCTGTTATTCCTTCTCCTTTCCACAGAGTTAGGTTGTAGAAAATAGGCAATAAATGAAAAGTGCAAAGCAAGAATCGCCTTTGAAGTCCTTCCCTACATGTTACACGGTGTGCTGTCTCTGTGTTATGGTGTATAAATAGGTAGAGGTCTGTCTGCACTGAGGTGATGGTAGAGTTTTAGCTCAGTAGTCAACGCAGTCATCTATGATCTGGGAGACGCCAGTTTGAGACCCGTGTGGAGACCTCCTTCTTAAGATAGTTTATTCATTATCACTTATTGTAACACAATAATTTTCTAAAATTAAAAGTGTAATAAAAACAAAAACAGGATTTTTCTTCTGCTTCTTTCCACTTTTATTCGAATACAAATAATTTTGCTGCGTCAACAAATACAGATACAAATACAAATACTGGGCCCTCTGCACATCCCTAATATACATATATATATTCATCCCCGAAAAATCAAATATAAGCCCAAAGTGTTTTTATGTGTTTTTAAGTACTTTTCAGTGCTGCTGTCAGCTGAAAACTGCATTTACAGACAAAATACTATAGGACACTATACACAGATTTATAGAAACCTGGAAAGCAATGCTGCTCATGATAATTTAAAAGGAAAAATTAAATTACACAGTCTATAACCATTCGCTGTAAATGTCAATTCCAAAATGGAAGTGTCTCTAACTGAAATAAAGTGTCAGTTTTGTTGGGTACAGAAAAGCAGGATATCAAAAATGAAAAAAGAATGAAAATGTAAAAGCATACATAAACAGAATACAGAAAAAAGTATACTCATAAAAAGACATGCACACCATAATGAAGCAAAAAGGGACCTACTGCGAAATCTGCTTCAATTTAATCCTGCTTGGAAGACATGTAGCCTTGACTCCACGCGGCACTTCAATGGTTAAAAAATGTAACACAAATGTCAGTAATTACAATTACGATAATTACAATTCAATTCAAGATGACAAAAATCAGATCCACTAAACCACACAGTAGCATATGTCGCTTTTTGTTTACTGCTTCACATCTTTGTGTGAGATAAATAATTCATCAGATAAAATAATTCATCTGAAAGATGTTCACCGATGTGTCTGTAATCAGTTGACACAACATAATCAAAACTTAATAAAGAAAATATTATGAAAGAAGATGTACAAGGTTAGCAATTACACTTCATGGAGTGTTTTATCTGTGTATATCTGGATGATGTATCTGTATTTGATTAAATCCCAAGAACATCTGTTTAGATTTTAATGGATAAGAATTAAAAATATCCCATTCAGACATGTTTGGGTTTGAATTTCTAAAACTTCTTTAAGTCCACAGAGTCAGAAGAACTTGCACATTAATTGGCCTCTCCTGTGTCTCCTCCTCCCTCTTTCTCAATTGTAAAGGTCACAACAATTTCTGCCTCTGCTCAACAATCTTTTATTAAGAAATCACTAGGTGTGTTTGTAAGACGGGCAGGTTTAACCATCACACACACACACACACACACACACTCACTGAACACGGTAAAGTGAAGAGTGACTCAGAGGCAGTTATCCATAGAAATGGAACCATTAAATATTCAAACGATCGGGCTCACTCCACTGATGGATATAACTATAGACTGACCTCTTCATTCAGTCAGGCCATAGGTTCAAGGATCAGGATAAATTTAGAGTATGAAGTGAGGCTGGGATTATGGCTTTGGCAATTAATTTAATCCAAATACAAGAACATCATGAATACAGAGTGAGGGAGTTACACAGAGTGGAGATTTACAGTATGGGCTATCAGTTGTGGATTAACTGCTAAATAAGCTAAATTCATTTTAGCGTTGGACACACACATGCTCTCCCTCCCTCACACACACACACACACACACACGGACACGCACACAAAGAGGTCAATGCACTATTAAATTTAAATTCATCAGAGGGGTGAGTCCGATCATGTGAATATTTAATGGCGCCTTTTCTCTGAAAGACAGCCTCTGAGCCTCTGAATGACTCATATCTGCGAGTGAGTGAGTGTGTGTGTGCCATGCATTGTGATTTTTCTGCTCTGTTCATAGCAATTAACATGCATTATTTCTACATTGTGTCTAAATGTGATGCAGCTGAATACTGCATCACATTGTAAATTCCATAATTCAGCAAAACACAGAGGCGTGTCGCTTCCTCTGATAATGTTTCCATCTTTTTTCTTATCATCAACGGTAAATACTTTGTGACATTTATGTTAGTAACTGAAGTCTTCATATCTAAATGAAATCCTTTCAAATTAGACATTTTCCAGAGGAGACATTTTGACATATCACAGTAGGAAAAGCACAGGTGTAAATAAGGAAATTAATGATGGCTGAATTACTTTACAGCTTTTATGGTATTATTACAACATGATACTACTTTTCCAGTGCTGTTATTTTTCTGTTAAGGAAAGCCAACATGATACTCATATTGATGTGTTATTATCAATCCAATATAATGCTGGCCAAACAGTATGAGTTAAAGTAGTAAAACATTTAGTGGCAATCAAAGTTTGTAGTCTGGAGTTCAGTGGAGGTCTCTTCTCCCAGTGGGACATGTCCAGAATAGCTCCACAGGGAAGCGTCTGAGGAGGCATCAGATGCTCAAACTACCTGAACTGGCATTTCGTCTATAACAACCTTATTGTGGTGCAAAGTTTTCCTGTCAGAGTAACCCTGGAAGCTGTGTTGTCTGGAGCATACGATGCTGTTAGGGCATAGCAAATTGGAGCCTGGTGAGGGGCCAGATAGAGTGTGGTTTGAAAACCCTTCATGGAACAGCCAAATGGCAAAGTTCAAGGCAGAGGCTCGGGTGACCCTTGGCTGAGGATGCTGGCTCTAGCTATCAGTAGCAGTCTAAAGCAATTAGAAAGGATATCAACCCTTAAAAATTCATATTGGTCAAAATTGGAAGGGAATCAGTCTGAATAAGCCTCTTTTCAGTGTCCTTCAAAGCTGGTTTTGGTGTTTAAATCATCACCAAATCTGTCTGCTGGTACACCATGTGAAAGCCAATGCATGTGCTGTTCAACAACATGCTTCTATGTAAACATGCTGCATAAAACATCTGTAACAAAGTGAAAATGACTCCCTATTACACTCACTCATCCATCAACTCTGCCTGTCTCTCCTTGCTGCTGCTGCTGGGGTTCAAGTGTAATATCAAATTCCCCTCAGAAGACAGACGGATGTCTTCATCAGTACGGTGATGAAACTTGTCTCCCAGTGTGTCTTTTATTCTTTCGGTTCACTCCCTGGGCATGCCTTTTAGATCTGCTGACTGTCATTAAAGTACAGATATTGACAGCTTCATTAGCAGGCAGAATGAGTATGAATTAGAAAAGAGTAAGATACATAGATAGATAGATAGATCTAAATTTAAATGGAAGATACAGTTCCTTGATTTGGACACAGGGGGCACTGTTGATCTGTGCAAAACCATTTGTGTGTGTATGTGTGTGTGTGTGCGTCTCTCTCCTCACACTGGCCGAGCTTCCCGTCCTCAATGCCAGGAATTAATGATTTCACCCTCTCTCCCATTCTCACTCGCCTTCTCACACACAAAAACACACTCTGCCTCCCTTTTCCTCTCTCTAATGCACACACTGAGTCTCTCTCTCTCATTCCGCTCCACACTCACACACTGAATTGAGAATGCCTTCAATGACGATAATGTCTTTCAACCCGTGCGTTGATAACACTGTCCGGCCAAAGTGTGCGTAGTTTCATGACATCAGTCGAGTTCTTACCTATGTGAACATCAACATTTATAAATCACAGTGTAACACATGACTGTTGATTCACTTACTTAGTATTCTCTGTTCATTGTGGGATCATGTCTCCTATATATATCAAACAGAAATGGGAGTTTATCCAGTAACAGCTTTAGATGTGTAATAGCAGGAAGGCTTTCTCTCTACTGAAGGGTTACCATTGCTTTGATTTAATACTGACACTGGATGATCATGTGTCCATGCAGAGATGGGGTTTCATTATTTTTTTTTAAAAGGAAGGAATTTATATGTCTTTTTTGCCCTGAAACTGGTATATCAGGCTGTCTAGTGTGTGCTGAGAAAAAATGTTAAAGGTTATTGATACACAACAAATGTAAGGCAAGTATTGCCAGCATTTGGTGTTATGGGACAGCAACCTGACAGCTTGGCACTGCATGTTGCAACTTAGACATGATGATGTTCCTGTTTGTCCCACAAGCGTCTGTTTTGTTTCCCAGTCTGAGGGGACAGAACAGCTTTGACTCACCTGTTGCAGGACATGACTCTGTATCATCCACAAGATGCAACATCCTACTATTGGCTCTGACTGCTCTTCTCTTGATATAGGCGGTTCAGGTTTTGTTTGCTGTTGGGCAGCAACGCATGACTTCATAACTTACTGTAATGTAATTGCTTTTTTTCAGTAACAAGTAGTGTAAGAGGTTATAATTTGAAATGTAATAATTAAGTTACAGTTTGTGCCATATTTTTTTTGTGAAGGATTTGGACATTTTTTTAGTAACTTGCCCAACTTGGGTTTTATTTCAGTGGTAAAATTGTGGATTGCCAAGCCTGAAATTGTCACACTGTTCAAAGCAATAAATCAAGACATAAGCCATTTTCTCAGCAGATATTTTGACTTGTCATAGCAGGAAAAGCACAGGTGAAACTTATATTGTTAACAATGGCTCTGTTTCATTTAAGTGTTCAAGTAACTGACTCTCTAACTGACTTAATTAAATGGAATGCAGTCACTAATTAGTGTTATTAAGTGCACCTGTGCTCTTCCTGCTATGACTAAAAATGTCAAAACTCCACCACTGTGTTTCTCAGGTGTGTCACATCAGCGTTACACCTGCCCCCCCCCCATATGTCTGACCTTTTGATGTTTTTCTACACACGCTATAATATACATACAGCATAAAGAGATGAAGGGGGGGTCTGTCAATCCTAGAGAAGGAGGTGGGATTTGTGCACTGCCTGAGAGGAAGGTTGCCTTTGAGTATTAACTCAGGGCTTGTCCATTTTGGAGGTGAAATGGAAAAATGTAATGTGCTGTGAGATGAATCACTACTGTTATATAGAGCAAAAAATTTACAAATTACTTTTTGTGGAATGAGCCTGCACTCATGGTCAAAAACTAAAAATCTGCAGTAGCTGATAGCACTTTAACATAACCACTTGAAGAAAAGACTTAGGCTTTGAAGGGTTGTGGGTAGAGTGTGGGCGAAAGTGTGGTTGAATTATACAGTATCATGAAATATTTCAATTCAAGTGAAAAACACATTTACTTTTCGTTTTGTTTGTGTCTTTTTCCTTTTTCCTCCTTTCTTTCTTAGAGGAAATGGTCTTTTTCAGGGCTCACACTGATGTTTTTCCATTGAAAGCAATCATTTCAGTATTTGTTGCTCATATTATATTACTCAATATTTTTGGATTTGATCAAACTTGAGCTTTAAGAGGACACAAGAGCACTGTTACTTTAAGAGCTGACAAGCTGAAACTCAAATTACTGTTTTCCTTCACATTTCCCTTCAAATCTAGTTTCAAATAGGCTTTTTGAATGCAACGCATTTCCCCTCTCCTCTCAGCAATTCAAATCAGTGTACCAGACTGAATTATACCCCAAATAACACTTGTTAATATTCTACTGCTATACAATAATTCATCAATATCCTTGTGTACAAATACAGCTACACTGTAGGTAGATTGATCTGCAGTTAGAAGACGTTTGAACTAGTTTCTACTGTCTTCATCAGGAGATGAGGCAGTTTCTGTATGGAGGGAAAGATGAGAAGAGAGTTTGAAAGCTTTTGCCAATGGCAGTTTGTTCTATTGCTCTATTTTGGGAAACACAGTTAAACCTGTGTTAGATACAGTGAGACAGATGGAGCACTTAGTCAAAGCACTTTAGCTCCGTAGCCCAAGTCCATTACAGCCCAGTGCTACTGTGCTTCTGAGCACTGGCTCTGAAATAGCAGATCCTATGTTTTAATAATAAAACAAACCTTTACTGCTGAAGATGATGATGTTTCCCTCCATCACTGTTGGCTGCTCCATAGGTGTGGTCAGTGAAGGACAGGGATCAAACAGCATGTTAGTGTCACAACATTAGTAAAACCAAGATAACAAAGTTACTCAACTTTGGAGCTTAATTGACACAGCACCTACATGTGGTGAGGATATTGTCAGTACCAAGACCATGATCTTTCCCTAACCTTAACCAAGTGCTGCCAGTGTCTAAACATAACTATAAAAATGTTTAATAATGCTGTCGCCACTACCAGTGGATATTACACTACAGGATCAGATATTTTGGTGGATTTTGTTTTTTTTAACTCTCTAATTGTTTCCACCCAGTTTTAGCATCAAAACCTGGGAGACTGTCCTCAGTTTCTATGAGACTTTCTTTCTCTCTCAACCCAACTGGTCAAAGCAGATGGCCGCCCACCTAGAGTCCAGTTCTACTTGAGGTGTCTTCCCGTTAAAGGGGAGTTTTTCCTTACCGCTGTCACCAAGTGCTTGCTCATGGGGGAATTGTTGGATCACTGTAAATTAAAGAGTATAGTCTAGACCTGCTCTATCTGAAAAGTGCCCTGAGATAACGTTTGTTGTGATTTGGCGCTATATAAATTGAACTGGCATATTAATTAACAACATTTTCTATTTATGTTGACAGAAAATACATTTGCTAGTATATACATGTAATTTCTAGGAGACAGGGTTGCATATACATACTGTATGCAAAATGTGTGGTTATGCTTTACTCACATTATTGTCTTTGTTGCATTAAAAAACATTATTTTTGGTGCACCTTAATGGGAAAAGTGGCAGTGTACAATGTGAATGCTTTGGTTGTCATTTAAAGGAATAGTTCGGCATTTTGGGAAATATTCTCATTCACTTTCTCGCTGAGATATAGATGAGAAGACACCATTCTCATGTTTGTACCATAGCTATGAAGGTGCAGCCAGCAGCTGGTTAATTTAGTCTAGCATTGAGATTGGAAACAGCTAATCTGACTGTCCAAAGGTGAAAAAAACTGCCTATTAGCACCTCTACACCTCACCAATTAGCACATTTAATCATGTGTGTGTAATCTGCACAAAAATCAAAGTATAAAAAGACACTTTGTGGTTTTGGATTATGTGCCACACTATTTCTTGGCTGGGTGCAGTGATTTTCTGGAGCCTCTGCCGGGTGCCTGGCAAACTCATGGTGACAACAAAACTCCAGACTAAGTGTCTGCTGGCAGAAGCTTCATATTTACTGTGAAGATATGAGAATGGTATCAGTCTTCTCAATCTAACTCACACTAAAAAGGCGAATAAAATATCAAACTATACCTTTTTAGAGTCACAATGAAATGAGTAATGACTTATCAACTCCTAAACAAAAAACATTTCAGCTCAAGCTTTATCGAAGGTCAAGAATGAATTGTCAAGCTCAACTCTGAGGCCAACATGGACAAGAAGTCCTGAAAGTTCTCAGAATAATCTAAAGATTCAACCGACCAAACTTGTTGGAAAGAAATGAGTAAATGGACCTTAAATGGAGATTATTCTGTCAACTACATGCATGTAAAAACACACTGAGTCAGATTTACATATGTTAAAGGACCAGTGCAATTTTCTATGTCCCTTGCATGCAATTCATGTTCACAGTATGTGTGAAAATACATAGATAAAGCAGCTATTTGCGCCAAATGAGAAAAATTACTTTGGAGGTCTGTTTTTTTCTTATAACATTCATGCAGCAGGAGTCATCTCATGTCAATTTCTGACGAAAGATTGGTGGACGACCATCACAGCAGGAGGAGCAGGCCCAGATGGAGCAACTGGTCGAGCAGATGCTTGTACCAGAGGAGGTGAAGGGTAGATAGAGGCTCTGATACAGCTGATGTTTTGCTGAAATCCTTGGAAAGAGTGTAACCAGCATTAGCAGTTTATTGAACCCCCTAGCTTTTGTTTTTGTCTTACTAGCCAGTACTTTAAAAATGATTACAGCTGTCATCATGTGAAGTGAGCAGCACAGTAAGCTTGTGCTGCGTGTGCATCTTTAAAGAGACAGACCTGTGCTAGTTGTGTGAACTCCATCAATTTCAACATACTTGCTATTCTCCCTTGAATACATTAGTAAAAAAGAGAAAAGTGCCCTTTTCTGATGGCGCGCAAGGCACGCACAGATAAAAAGCAAAGTGCTGTTCAGAGCGAATCCCCTGTTTGATAGATAACACGCATGCCTTCAGGCGCAGAATGTGTCTGAAGCAAAGCACAAAAGTCTCAGTGAATTCGACCCTCTGTGTCCATGTGGAGGCCATGTGTCATACCCAATCCAAGACTCCCTGTGATGGACAGACAGGAAGTGGGCAGCAGGGAGACAGGAAACAGACCCGAGAGATACAAACACGCCTCAGGCTTCTCTACAACCTGTGCATCTGTTCTACCTCCCTCCACTGTGCAGGTTCTCCATCTTACAAGTGACAGCAACAGTATACTTATTGATTTTCACCACAATGGGACACAAAGTCCTGATGTGACTTCTCTCAGAGTTGTTTTGCTGGCGATATTCAGAAATGGCTTCAGAATTGACTTTTGTTTAATCTTTCTTTCCTATAATAATTACACAAAACTACAGCAACTTTCAATGTGCTTTTCATAAGGCGAACAAATGCATTCAACTTATAAACAGGTTGAAAAGCAAAATAAAATAAACTGAATGAAAGATACAAATAGACCCCCCAAAAAAGTTCATCAGTGTCCCTTTTTCCTACTATAGTGAAGTCGTTCAATACATTGCGATTTAACTGCACAAGTAATTCATAAAAAATTCTGGATTTTACAGATCTTTTCTCCACTTTGTCTGCTTTGCTTATTATCTGGAATATGCCTCTCAAAATTCCAAACAAGTAAGCAATGAGCACTTCACCTAAACCGGTATTTTATAGCGCAAACACCATCACACAGTGGAAATGTTGAATAAGTAAAAAGTCTGTCAGTGACTGTATTGAAGGGCAAACACAGTGTTAAATGAACAATACACACTATAAACAAAACTGTCTAAATGTTTCCTTTCTTCACCTGCCATGCTGTTATCTCTTCCATCGCTTTTAATTATTTATAATTCAAATCTCCAGATTCCACATTAGCGATGTACACGAACCTCATGGAAGATTCAGTTTCATGGCTGCATGCTTAAGTCTACACACAAAGTACACAAACACACAAAGATGCACACTTACATGCAAGTATGCGCACAAAAACCCTGTGTATTCACAACAGTAAACACGTGAGTATAAACATGTGATGCAACCCAACATGTGTGCAGATGTGTACATTTAAAATCCGAGTCTTACATAAATTAACTGGACATTAAATAATTTGATTATATCTCATTGATAACTGTATGAAATTGTACAGCCTTCTAATTCCGTTGGCTTCAGTGATTTATCACTTGGTTACATGACACTAGAATATTGATAATGATGATAACAAAGTGTCAAAGTATGAATTTTCCATGAAAGCCACTGAAAACCTGGCTTTCAAAAGTATTTCTCTATAATATCTAACAATTATAACTAAATAAACAACAATCAAAGTCTAAAAACATTAGCTATTATTTATTAAAGGCTATTAAAAACTCTCAGCAGCTAATCTGCTTCATCAGGAGTGCGTGGGTGCGGTTTGATCATCATGACATCACCTTTTTTTAAAAAAAAACTAGTGAGGGCAGTATAGAAAATTAACCCAAACTGTTAAAACTTTGGCAGAAAATTGTGTGTTCATACAGGACCCCATTACTCATACTCAGAGGCTGATTGAGAAATTAAATTCCACCTTCAGACCAAAAACAGCACTGCATCGCAAAATGTAGACTCTGTGTCATGTCATTGTGCTGATGTGGCAGAGTTGCCCCTGCTAGGACTCTGGCAAACCCCCCACAAAACAACGCAGGGACGTCCTACAAAAAAGTTGATCATGGCTTTTTTTGCATACATTGGAAAATTGTAGGTTTTTTAGGCATAATAAGTGAAAGGACAAGTGTAAAAAGCTTTTCTACACAGCTCAAACACATACACAGTACATTAACTGTCCCCAAGCGTCCGATGACTCACAATCATTTTTCACGCGGACATGCAAACATAATTAGACTGACCAACCCCTAATGTTTGAACAGGATGTACAATGATTATTATGGCAGGCAGCAAATACAATTAACCTACATTATGGAAGGTAATATGAGAGAATGTGTATGTTCTTATGCATTAACAGATACTGTCTGCAACTACGGGAGCACACACACACAGCTCTGCAACTCAGTGGGTACAGCCTGACATCATCAATCCCAGGTTTAGAGGTTGCATGGGGGGCCATTTGTATCGAAGGTGGTCACCATCTAAAATAATGATGTTTTACAAGGTAGGATGGTGGACAGGTCACTGAATATTTCTCATGGAAAACTCAACAAGTATCCAGAGCGTCTCCTACAACGCAACACACACCAGAGGCAAACATGCTTCCCCCCCCATTCTGTGAGACTGAATGTTTTATGTTTCATCCGCTGTGCTTAGAGATTCTACAGAGAGATTCGTCTTCTTTAGAGAAGTGAAGTTGATATTGCCTCTAATATTGTCCTCAGCATCAACAACATCAATATCAACAGTGGGGCGGTAGAAAGATGAACAGAGAAATGGAGAGAGATGATAACATACCTGATACAATATTGAAGCACTCAGCAAAGAACTCTACTTTATTTTTATTGCTGTGGAGAATAACACGAAAGCCAGCATGAGACGTACACACACACACACACACACATAAGCTCAAAGTGTAATTCCCGTGTTGTGGAGACTGGGTACATAGCTCTATAAATTGTGTTTCTATATTGTCAGAAGGGACTGCAAGGACAGAAAACACATGTTTTCAAAGATGTCTTCATCACATTCACAGATTATTCCAAAAACTCTCCTCCTGGATCAGCAGACACCGGATAAGCTGTTTCACTGCGTTCAGGTCATCCTTGTCCACAGACAGTGACATATGGCCTTATCTGGCATGCACACTGCTCCAGGTCACGATAGATTTAATCCGCTGAGCATCGCATCAGTTATCATGCCTGTGACCTGGGATTGTTTTATCCAGAGGTAAAACACAGCAGATCAGCTCAGATAGCTCAGGGTATTACGATGCCGGTAATCTATACATGATCTCAAAGCTAGCAGAGTATTGTGAAAATAGATCTAATCCGCAAATCTGCCGGCATACTGAACATCTGAACAATATGGATTCACCTGAGTGTGTCATCTGGCTTCCCTGCACGGTGCACAGAGATAAAGAGTGGAACGCACTGAGATATTAACACTCTGTAGTCAATCATGCTAAAAATGTGCTGTATGTGCTCATCAGATTTACATTATGTTAATTAGCACTTGCATTATAGTGTAACTCTTTGTAAAAAATTTGATAAATCATAGACCCCTCGTTTTTTTATGGGGCCAACAAAAAGTTAAATCTAGCTCAACTTCTGCAAAATGCAAATGCTTGTTTAGCTGGTAATCACTGAAACACAGAATAAAGTTTAAGGAGTTATAACAGTATTGTGTTTTGGCATTTCATAAGCCTTCAAACTCAAGGATCTATTACTAAAACTTGGCTTGCCTGGATTTTGGCTAACCAGTACCTGAAGCAACACACTCATAAGAATGTGGCCTCTTGCGTTTTTTTTTTTTTTTAAAGTGCAGTTGCTGTTTTTCAGTCTGAACTGGTTACAGCAATTGATGGAGGCACACACTCATTTGCATTTTCCTCTGAAAACTTTTTGTAAACATCAATCTTATTTCAATGGCTACTACAACAAGTCATCCGAATTGAACGACAAAATATGTAACGTAATTGCCGTCCGGAGTGACGCACATGAGAGTTTTCTGATCTGACGCCCCTTTTGGCAGGATGACATAATTTATCAGTGCATCACAGAAGCTTTTTCTGATCTGACATTACCTTGCGTAAGGTTTGCTTAGGTTTGGGCACAAAAATCATTTGAACCATGATTTGGATTAAAATAACTTCATTAACATTAGGGGCGCTTGGTTAAAAGTTAAAGTTAGGCAATGACAGTTTAAAGAAACCAACGCTGACAAACGGTAAGAAACAGGAAGTGAACAGCATCCATCCACCCCATCCTCCTCCCTCTGTAAATGTTGTAGCTCTAAAACAGCATCACACTATTTCCTCCTTTGCTCCTGCTGGACAAGAGTCATAATTCTTGTTGTTATGGCCACTAGAGGGCTTTGTCACTTCTACGTAAACATATGTTGTTATTGGGCAACTGCTGAAATGACAGATGCTGTTGTTTATCCTGGGAGAACAGTCTTGAATGTGTCTATCAAATGCTTTAACCATATTTATAAATCACCGCTATGGAAGCCTAGCTTGTCATAAACTTCAATGAACCATAGCAACAATAGCTGAAGGTTAAACTCACTGCGTGTGTATAGCAAAACAAAGTTTATAGAGTGGAGGACAGTCTTAATTTACTCTTGCTTGTTCTCTTCAGAAAGTCGGCATGGTTCACAGTAAGGATAATATTGATACACAGAATATGTTAATTTGCATTGAAGCTCACTCACAGTGTTGCATGTTGCAGGAGAGCAGGGTGCTGCATGTGTGGCAGTTGTCAGCAAAACAGAATATCCCTTTGGAGACAATAAGTCTGTTGAAATAAATTGAAGTGAATCGAGTTAATTTACATTTTCTACCCATTTAGAGGAACATTTTATAATGTAGCAGTTGTTCCATTACCCAGCTATATCATTAAAGGCTACAGGGACCTCGAAGATGATTGGCCTTGTTTTTGTTTTTGTCTGTGACATTTTTTTTGTTATTGCACAGGGGGAAACTTTCATCAGATCCTGTATATTCCGCGCTTAGATATGCCATAAGAGGAAAAGCGTCGGGCGCCGTCCTAGGATGAACTGTCTAAGAAGTTCCCCGTTATCAGTCACGCTTCTATAAACTTCTCGCTGCAAGAAAAGAAAATACAAGAAATTCAGTAAATTCACCCGCGAGCCCAAAGCGGTGCAGCACAGCTTGTGTGTCCCTTTTCTTTGTGTGCATCTCTGTGTTTTCTCTTCTGTCACTCCCCCCCCCCATCCTCTCCTTCTTTTTCTATCTCATCTTCTCTCACCCTCCCTCCACACTGTCTAGATCGCTCAATCCCTCTCTTTCTGCACCCCCCCCCTTCCAACCCGCCTCCTTCCCTCTCTCCAGTGAATGCCTCTGTAATTCCTATTCTTATCTACTCGTCGGCGCAAGGATAAGAGCCTCTTTACTTATGTGCTTCTGCTTTCCATGGGGAAGAGGAGACAGAGAAAACATTTTTAAAAAACCTAAAATTACATGCAGGGAAGCAGGTCAGAAGAGGAGAAGGGAAGAGGGGAAGAGAGAGGGAACATGTTAAACTAGAGTTGCATTCAAAGCAAAGGAGTAGGGAGAGAAGTGGTTTGATAGAGAGAAGCAGATTAAAATTCAAAAATACACAATTATTCTGGGGTTGTTCACTTCAAATTGAGCTAATCCTGTCTCGAGTTGTTCTCCTGCCACTGCCCGGAATCACTCACAGGCCGCAGTGATGGAAAAGATGCTCGTATAACTCCACACACACTCACATGCATGCTCTGTGCTCTCAGCTGCACGAAAAACTTCAATTCTTGCAGCATGCTCATTGACAATTACATACACACGCAAACACACACTTACAGACCCACACAGTGGTGGTGTACGGGTTTAGCCTCGCCCTCCAGACGCTGTCACACTGAGACTGCTCATTAAAAGATTTCATTAGGTTTCAATCAGGCCATAAGTAGGCCAGCTGCACTATTACAGAGTGAACATTTGACTGGAACAAGACTGCAGGAGACATGATATAATCAATGAATCAGTATGCATGTGTGTGTGTGTGTGTGTGTCACATTATTACAGAAGGATTTAACTGAAATATGACTCGGGGAGAAACCGTAGAGAACAACATTAAATTCAATCACTGTTGAAGTATTTTCAGCTCTGTTGAAAGTTTAATGCCGGCTTTGTCCTCAGTGACTTTTTTCCAGCAGCGTCTGAGACAACATCCAGGACACATCGGCGTCTGGGAGAACATGGAAGCAAGCTGGAAGAAAGTAGTACTGCAGAAACAAACATTGGACCCCGAGTCGACCTCCTCCGGCGTCAAAAGATGACGACAAATAAGACGCCTAACATAACCACAGGCAGATGAATAATCCAGAGCGGGAATTAGGTTGCTCTCAGTTGTGAAATTGGGAGACGGCGGGAAATGATTGATTTTGATCAAATTTGTTGAAAAGGGAAAACTCGGATGTTCGTCTAGGGAAACGCCGAGGCGTAAATAGTTTTTTCTTCATTTGTTTCTCATCCTCTCTCACAGATATGACACTCCTCTATCATCACTCCTGCCTCTGGAATTCCCTTTGCTCATTTTACACAGGGTTGTATTTTATATTACTATACACTGTTACACTGTACATGAAAGTATAGTTCATACCATACTATAAAATACTGTTCATATTCACATGACATGAACACTTGAAGCCAGAAAACAGAAGAAACCTTGTTCTGGGGCTAGAAACTTTTCAATTTCCTCACATACAGAACAATATAATGATCAATACTGAGCAAAATCACAAATACCAGTATTAGAATAAAGCTCCACAGATGCAAACCCCCCTATCAAGAACACTGTAACAGAGAGCGATAAAAGATGTAGCATACACACCCACTCACTCAAAGTCATTATTAAATAAATAAAAACCAGGCAATAAAACTGAAAAAAACAACAAAGAATGAAAAAAAAATACTATAATAAAAAAAATATATACAATTTCAGGTTTTATGAGAAACTATCTGACTTCTCTGGGAACAGCAGTAAACTTTATGAATCTCATTTCTCATTTTCAATGCTTCCATAGGCAAAACTTATTAAGATTTCAATGTTTTAATCCTCTATCCGTCAGAGTAACATCAAAAAAGAAGTGAGCATTAGTCGGAAGGTTCAGTACCTAACGAAACAGATGTGTCTGGTGTGATGTTTTAAGATAAAAACATATCAAATACAGTGGAAATCGCTTATAGTGATCATGTCTGTCCCGGTCAAATTGATCACTGTAAGCGGCTGATTATTATAACCAATTGTTTTTCTTTGTTTTTCATGCAGATCATCATGTAGTTGACATTTGTACATTTATAACATGAATATAAAGTTATGAAATGGACAATTTTATTTTCGTTTTTAGACCTTTTCCAGCACATTCCAGTTCTTCTTTAGAAAAAGTTTTTTACTGGTCTGGATGAATTCATCGCTTCATTCATATAGAGTCTGCATTGGGAAGGCAGTATTACAGCTCCCAAAAAAATATTCTTATCTTGCACTATCCAACTTCACACAACACTACCAGACATATAATATTCAGAAAATTCTATGTTGGTTGTAGAATCCAGATGATGAATCTCCTATTTGGGCTTGTATGGAACAGTTATCTGCACACTTCTCATTGTGTTCCATTATATGTTCTCAATTGCTACTGTTATCCCCCTTACATTCAGTAAAAATCTACCCAGCTACTCATGCCCCAGTTTTTAATAATCATATGTTTGGACCATCACTGACAGACTTTACATTCTGTATATGCTTTAACAGAGGCATAAAGAACATTGATGACCTTTATAGCAACAGTATATTTATGTCTTTCGCTGAGCTTTCCACACGGTTTGGCCTACCCACCTCCCACATGTTTCACTTTTTTCAAATCAGACATTTTCTACAAAAGCAGTGTACTCACTTCCCCAATTGCTCCCTTGAGTTACTAGTAGATATCTTGTTAACTCTGAATCCACAGCAACAACGCCTCACCTCTACTATTTATGGCCTAATTGACTCTTTCAATACAAGCCCTCTTGCTCACACAAAAAAGTTCAAGGGAGGTGGACCTAGGTACTGAGCTGCCAGAAAGAAAGTTGGATCATATTCTTGATCTTGTTCACTCATCCTCAAGTTGTGCAAGGCACAGCTTGTTACAGTTAAAGATTCTGCACAGAATCCACAACAATGCTAAGTTAACAAAGATGTACCCCAATGTTAGTGACGCCTGTAGTAGATGTAAACACTCACTTGCAAACCTCATGCATATGTTATGGTCCCGGTCCAGGCTACTATTTTGGACAAAAATATTTGAAGATAAAGAGGGTGTAGAGTACACACATCCAAAAAAACTTTCACAGGTGCTGGATCAAAAGTCACACTAAAGGCAAAAATCAGAAAAAAGATCCACACACTGTACTAGTAGCTCCCAGCAATTTTAATTGAGCAATGGCAAAAATATATTGAAACCTTGCAGGAAGCCAATCACAACAATAGGGTTCTGGCTTTCACAACTTTATTGGCCTGACGTCTCATCCTTCTAAAGTGGAAACATGTTTCAACCTCCACTCATGATGGATGGTTTAAAGAAGTTCTACAGTGTATCAAACTTGAGAAAATGTGGTTTCCATCAAAGCCTCCTTGAAAACTTTTAATGAGACATAGAGACTATTTCTGGATAGCATACGTAACTTCATGGTTATACCTGATCATAAGGACAGCTGAGCTCCCCCCACACTGTTCCCTTACCCCCAGTGTGTGGCTCTGTTTTTTCAACTCAGAGTATGGCTGGGTGGGTCATGGGTGGGATTTGGGCACCCAACAACCCACAGTTGGGTTTAGTTTCTTTGGTTGGGGGGGGGGGGGGGGGGGGTTGGGGGATCACAAGCCATTCACACTTGTACATTTTGTTTAGTATGTCCATAAACATGTGAAAAAAATGCAATAAAAAGATTAAAAAAAACAACAAAAAAAGACGAGGCCAGAAAGGCTCTTTGGAAGCAAAGCAGCAGCATCTGCCTACAAGACAGGCTATATTTACTATTGCTACTGTTATTTGATTACACAGGGACCAGAGGGCAGGATGCCAGATGAGTACGCTCCTAAACAAAGAAAAAAGACCACAATATTCCACCAATATCTGAAAACAACTCTTAAAAACGCCTCAGGGCGTAAATATTACCACTGAATGAATTTCTGTTCAGTCCCATCACCTAAAGAATAAATAAATACAGATAGAAAATAAATTTAAAAAACAATATTCCACCAAATATCTCCTGCACCAAATGCCTTGAGGGCCCGCATATTAATGCCGATCCCTTCGCTGCTATTTGAGCATGTGGTGGAAGGAGGAAGGAGCGCACACGTATAGAGAGGAGAGCACATAAATAATCCACAGGGACGCCCAGTAGAAACTCTGAGGTAATGCAAGGTGACAGGATATGGAATGGGAAAACACGGCCAAACTGGGTTCTCACAGATATATGGAGAGGAGGAGAGGAGGGCAGAAATAATAGGATAAGGAGAGGGGAGAAGAGAGGAGGATGATTATCATAAGAGGAGGAAAGGAGGAGAGGAAACGGAAGGAGAGGAGAATGGTGAGTAGTCATAAGAGGAGGAGGAGAGGAGAAGTGAAGGGACTGGAGGAGAAGAAGAGAGAGAAAAGATGAGGAGAGACTCAAAGGGGCAAAAAAGGACAACAGGGGAGTAGAGGAGGAGAAAATAAGGAGAGGAGAAAAGAAAAAGAAGGAAAACAAGAGAGAGAAGGAAAAGGGAGATAAAGGAAGATAATGTAAAGATTTCGGGAATAAAAATGAGAGAGAAGAGGAAAGACGATAACCTTCACATATGTATTATCACCTGTCTGTTGCCATAGCAACCAGGAGACATCTATTGTCTTTGTGTGTCACCCTGATGCAGATGATTGTGTGTGCATGTGTCTCATTATGCCGGCATTCGTTGTGTGGTAAGAGTTTAATCAGGTGTTTAAGCTGGTTTTTATCAGTGGGATAAATCTAAAGAACCTGTGTGCGTGTGTGTGTGTGTGTGTGTGTGTGTGTGTGTGTGTGTGTATGTGTGTGTGTGTGTGTGTGTAAGTGTGTAAGATGTGGATTAGCATTGCAATCAGTGAGAATTTATCAATGGATCAGTCAAGAAACAAATCAACACAGAGATTAGCATGAGACAATCCACAAATGCTTCAATACAACCCTGTAAACATTCACTTAGACACACTTTCACACACACACACACACACACACACACACACATGCACACACTAATCCACCCACACACACAAATAAATACACTTAACATCCGTGTTTGGTGGCATTTCACTGGCATTTACGCACCACTGTAAGCGGCGAAAGGCTTTCCACCTGAGGTGACTGCTGCATTTTGATGCGGCACCTTTGAACCTCTCTGTCTTGAATCTGACATGAAACGTCGAGTCAAAACGTCAAACGCCCCGGTAATACTTGTCAGTCTGATGCCATCTGAGCATTCAGAGATCTCTGATGTGATGGGAAAGCACACTGCAGGGCCCAGCGGTCCTTGGTGTAAAGGATTATTCACACTCGCCTGCTATGATCCACAGATCAGAGAGGATGTGGATTCAGCTGCAGCATCTTTAGGATACTTAAAGGTTGTACATGTAGAATTCCACATAAATATGAAGAGGCTTAAAATGAGTGATTAGTGTTTTACAATTGTGCATGTTTGTCAGTCTCTGTCATTCTGTCAGAGTGCAGGAAAATCCAATAAAGGCATTGGACTTTTAATATTGCCTTTGCATAGCAGAGTGACAGAATTAGAGATTGTGCTAGAGTGAAGAAAGAAAAAAGAAATTCAGCACAAGTTTAACAAAAGTGACATTACATACTTGCAGAGACTTTTTTGAAAAGCTAAAATTCTAAATGTCACAAGGTTGACTGTAAATGCCAAAAAGGATATACATGGAACTGTACAACTCCACAGAATGTCATTGTTTGAGTAATAGGTTCATCAAATGAGCCTAGAGCAGCTTTTCCCTGAGAGGGATAATTGACATTTTCACTCTGCTCGTTTTTTTTTCACCAGGCATTTGTCACGTTGTGTCGAACAAAAGTTTTCACACTGACTGGTTTGCATCGGTTAGTATTCCTAAATGAAAACAATGGATGCTGATAGCCACATGCTATATGATTAATGAGACGTTCAAATGATCAGAGAATAATATTCCCCAAAAGGGATACCTTGACATTTTCAGTTTATTCTGTTATTTTTCTACATCACACACTTGTGGTGCCTTTAAGTAGCTGTATTTGTCCCCCACTCACCAGCATTTCTGTCTTGATAATTTGATCGCTTGTAACTTAAAGGAGTAGTTTTACATTTTGTTTGCTTTCTTTCCCAGAGTTAGATGAGAAGATCAGTACAACTCTCATGTCTTCGAGTGGTATTCATCTTCCTATCTAACCTTCAACAAGAAAGTGAATGAGCGTATATCCCAAAATGTCAAACTTTAATTTTAAGTATTACTTTTAATAGAGTAAAAATATTGTAGTATTATCATTCTCAGTAAAAAAAAAAAATAAATAAAGAAATTAAATAAAGAAATGTGAAGGAATGCGTGGAAGTGTCCGTTTCACCTGCATTCCACAGAATGAATGAATTATTGAGCTTTAGAGGTGGTGGTAGGCAAATAAAAAATGGTTGATACAGTTTACCAGACAACTCCAGACACCACAGGATGCTTAGAGATACATCGAAATACATAAATCCAACTACACATGAACAGGAACTTTGTTGGCTGCTTTGAGAATGATCAGTGTGTGTATATGATATGATTTATTTATGGATTGCAGACATAATACAATGGTCCCAGATGGTTCTTGTACATTTTTTGTTGGCGCCAGTTTCAAAATGAGGGTGATCTGATTGCAGTTAAGGTAAGTATCAACCCACACATGTGTTTTCAGTCCTAGAGGATTAGAGGTTTAATGTGGGTGGAGCCACTACAATGACATGAAGTCACTGGACTCCATTTACTAATAAAGGTGATGATAAAGGTGTAATTTTCTCTACCCTAACATGTACAACAAAGCTAAAATGAATGTGAGGAGACTTCAATAAAGCACAGTCCATCTACTGTATGTTCACACAGTCTGGAAAAGAGGTCTAATCAGCCATCAGAATCTATTGAAATCACTTGTGTGGATTTATTAAGACATTTACCATTGATAGTTATGGATTACTGTCAATTAAATTAACTTAATGAGGGTGCTCACAAACTTTGTAATTACAAGGATGCAATACAGAACTCTAATTCTTACCAAATCTCGAAAATGATCAGTGAAGATGAAAACAGTTCACAGGTTAGAATATTTTGCTGCATGTTGACATGTTGACCTTCTCTGTACTATATGTTTATTATGGTGTGGAGACCTTCTCATTACTCTCATTAATTGTTTATGAGGTAATTTCTCTGATGTGCTAGACTAAAACAAAGGTTTACAAATAGGCCTGTAATCATGGAAAATATAATTAAGAGCACCTGCTGTTAATGCAATGTGCAGCACGCAAAGGGACATTAGGGATTAGAGTGTGGCTGTGTGCACACAGGAAAACACACAAATGGTGAACATGCCCATGTAGAAACAGACACAGTGCTCGGCAGCACTCAGGGTGTCATTTGTCAGGAGTTTATCTCAGCTGTGGAGGTCAGATAGGAATACCAGAGTCTCACCTCATTTTACCTTTGTTAGGGGAACAAAATACACCTGCTCACCTGCGCCTCATTTAACACAGATTCATTCACACCAGCAAATTGCTCAGATTAGCCACAACTGTGTGTGACTGAACTGCACTGCTAGAACAACTGAGGTTTAGTGACTCCCTCAAAAGAACATCAGCAAGTTTTTCGAAACAGGTACCAAGATTAGAACCAGCAACATCTACAGACCACTTCCAAGATATTACCACTGAAGTGACTACTGTTATACTGAATGTACACTACTGCTTGATTTAAAACTGCAAGAAAAAATTATTAAAAAAACATAAATGTAAATGTATGTTTTAAATTGCCTCCATCAAGTGAACAGTTTCGTAGAATTATAAAAGTATGTGAAAACCTCAGACCCACACTTAGATACCATAAGACCCTGCACATAATAAGCACAAACTAATGCTCACACCCTTGAATTTTTGGGGAACTGACACTTACTTGTGGCTGTGCGTTGTGCAGCTTAGTCCAAACTGGCAATCCACCCTCTGAGGGATTAAGAAAGGGCAGACAACACCTGAGGTGGTGAGGAGTGTTGGCAGCCCAGAGTATAGCGTGACTGTGGAGACTCAAGTGGTTTAGCAGGAAGCCTAGGGGGTTACAAAGCTACTTGCAACACTTGGAAAGAACTTCTGCCCCAACTCCCAAAATATCAGTTTTTTTATTTTTATGCTCAAAAACTGCAGTCCAGACTACCTTGATCAAATCTATCCTAAGTGTAAGATCAGGTCCAAAGAACATGGAAGCCAAGACAGACAGAAAAAGAAATGGGGTGTTTTATTTTAAGATCAAATTTTAGTGTGTGTTTGTGTGTGTTGTCGGAGACACTTAAGCCACCATGTTAAAATATTAGTTTAACATTGTGGAAAATACACTTATATTCACTTTTCTGTTGAGAGTTAAAAGAGAAGATGGATACCACTCTAATGTCTGTATGGTATTTGATGCAATACTGCTGGCAGCCGGTTAGCTTAGCTTAGCATAGCAGCTAGCTTGGATCTGTCCAAAGGGCTGTAGATGTACTGGTGGATTGTGTTACCATTGGAAAGCTGTTTCCAAAGTGACCACTAGCACACTTATTAGAGGGCCAAAACTTTTTGAATGGGAGCCAATTGGAGCATCTAGCGGCTGTCTGTGGCATTACATTCTGAGGTACGTTGGCATTGGCTTCAGCCTCAAGTCGTTGTAACAGTAGCTGCTTGATTTAACTGTAGGCGAGATAGCAAATAAGCAAAATGTACTGTTCCTTCAAGAGGGCATCCTTGGTACAGATAATAAAAAGACGTAGGGGTAAACACATTTAGAATTCATAGAAAGATCCAATTAACCAAAACCAGTATATGTGGCCAAGTGTAAATGCAATGTGTTTCTAAGCAACATATGTAAATGTAAATTTTAACACACAATCCTTGAGGATCTTGCTAATCAATAGGTGGCAGTCAGTTCTGCATATTAAGGTGTAAAGGACATCACATTTTTAACATCAGTTGTCAATCTGACAAGAAATTGAGAGTCTGTTTTTATAAATAACATAATGGTTAAGAGCAGGATACAAGTACTTTACTTTATCCCCCCCTCCATCCCTCCTCCTGTCATCCAATCATCTGCTCCCCTCTTTGAGGCCGGTCCCTCTGTGAATATTCTGACCTTTCAAACAGCTGCTCTACCTTCTCCCCACACACACACACACACGAACACACAGCCTGTGGCCTGGCATCATCTCACTGGCATTAGGGAAACAGCTTTCAGTGTCTCTGCTCTCATGCCATGCTGTTGACATTTTGAGCTCTGAAAGCTCACACACACGCACACTTCACTGTCGCCTCGTGTCATCTCTTGCACACACCAGACGCAGAGTCCCACACGACTTTCAACTTTTTTGATTGTGCTCTCACTCTGACAAGCGTCTATTTATGTAAAGTGCAGTATGTGACATGTTATCCTCCTTTTCTTCTCTCTTTTCTCATCTCCCTCAATCCCTCTTTTCCACCTTCACTGCCGTTTTCTTCGCACTTTGGTCTCTGCATTGCTTTAAACATTAGACCGTTTCTGAATTGATCCATACATATATCCATACATTCCCCGTCATTCCTTCTTTCCTTCCAATCTATCAGCTGAACCCATTTTGTACAATTCACTGCATTGTTCTCAATGCAGAAAAAAATACAAAACATAATGAAGCAGAAAAGTTTTTCCTCAGTCGCCTACACACTGAGACTATGGACAAAGTGTCACAATCCATTACATTAACTACATAGAGAGAGACTCATTCTCTGGGGCCACAAACACTTTTAACCTGTTTTCACACATGCAGGATATTTTGTGTCAAACCTTCTGTGCGATACTCAGGTTGCAGGTTGAAACATGTACTCATTTAAAAAAACACTGGCATTCAGCTTAATTAACTCACAGCACCACTACCTGAACTCAATTAACACATTATTCTCAAGGTGCAAACACTAATGAGAAAAATTATTCACAAACCAGACAGAACCTCAGGATGAATAAAAAAGAGCCACAGTTTAGTTCATAATTTGGAACAATTCGTCAGCATGACGCAGAAAGTGATGAAGTACAGAAGTACAGTACAGTGATTTAGTAATGTGCTTCCATAATGTTGGGAGTTTCACAAGAGACAGATTAAAGAAAGAAAGATGGTCAAAACTGATGCAGCGGAAGTTGAGATGTACTGATTTCTAGTGTTTAGTATGGTTCAAGCTCCAAAAGCACTGAATCCTACATTTCCCATAAAGCAACTCTATAGCATCTTTTCTTCCATACCTTGTTAAAGCCTCTGTCACTCAAATTCCACACCTTCAGTTTCAATCAGTGTTTGTGTGTTTGTTAAAAATAATAAATAAATAATAATCATAAAGACTCTAAGCCAAAGCAGATATCACCCTGATGACATCATCAGACTCATGAAAACTCCTCCCAGAGTCACAGAGAGACCCACACCCATATGAGAGCATCTCCACTAATGATATGCAGATTTTTCTCAAGCAAGTCTACAGGTCCAGATATATTATATACATTTCTTTATTGCTCCTATGAGGTCTTTTGGAGAAGCAACCCTGACAGAACTGATTACAAGACCATCTGATTAAATATTAAGTTCAGAATAACGTGGTTTTGAGCCACTCATATTTCTGTGTGAATGCAGGACTTAACCTCACTTAATGAGAGGGGACGTGTCCCTGGCCAGCATGGAGGGAATGTTAAAATGTGCTGCCATCATGAGTTTCTAGACCACCATTAGCCCCTGTAATACCACACATCTGCTGCTTTTCCCCTGGGGTCCTCAGGATAATATATTTCAACAGGAGCAGAGTGAGCAGGGCAGTCATGCTACATTGTTTTTTGGGGCAACATCACTTCCCTCTGCACTACTGTGCTGAGCAGCTGGTTCAACCCCTGACCCTGCTCCTGAACCACACAAAAGAGATTTTTCTGCATGGAAGTTGAAGGTATGTGAGAGGAATACATGTGAGCAGGAAAACCTGGTCCAGGTCATGGACCAGGGTATGATACCTTGGAGTCTTGCCAGGGCTAGAGAAAGTCAGGAGAGATCAAAGTGTATGTCTCCTGCTGCCTGAGCAAAAAAAAAAGAGGCAACCTCAAGGTCATCTTGCTCTCTTTAAGATTCTGCTGTTTATTCCTTCTTTTACATACAGTAGTCACATACTTGGGAATTGTTTTACTCTACCCTCACTTTTGACTTACGCATTATTATATTTACTTTTTCAACCAACTAGGTAATAGATCTTTTAATCTGATATTGTGTTTTTTACCTGCTTACTTATATGTATATACATGTATGTAATATTATTTTTGCTCACTTTTGATTATTACATTATCACATGAAGTTATATTATTATTGTTGTTAATAATAATAATAATAATAATAATAATAATAATAATAATAATAATAATAATAATAATAATAATAATAATATTTTTTTAAGGACCCCAGGAAGAGTTGCTGTTGCACTGGATCCAAATATATAAATATATACATAAAACAATTAAAACATAAAAAAAATATTCAATTTACAGTAGCCTACATAGAAGTCAGGAGCAGTAGTGGGTTTATTTTTTAGCTCAAAGATATTCTGCATTGTTTATTTGTGTTAATGTAGTAGTGAAAGTGTTGTTGCTGAATTATGATAAAGACATTATAGCCTACATTGACACTTCTGGTGTTGGATCTCCTATTTCTCTGACACTTCCTGAAGTGTGTGCATTTTCATGGGTTTGACTGTTTTCATAGAGATTTGTTAAGCTTTTCTATAAAGGGGAATGTTTTCCTTAAGAGGCTACACATTTTCTTCACTGGATTTACTTTTGGTGTTTTTGCTATATATGTAATGTTAAAGACCCCTTCCACACATGTTTTAAGATGTGTGTGTAATACTCTACTTTGAATAATAATTTGTCTTATTATAAAGTTTTTCTACAAAAAAAGTTAAATTATCTTGTTAAAATCCTTAAAATGACAGATACTCCTTCTCCCTCATGAAAAACACCAGAATCTATAAATATGCAAATCTATTTCATCTCAAAAGTTTAACTGCTGGACACAAGATGTCTCCTACTTCACTGTAAAGTTCATTCTCAGTATTTTTGCACTGTAGGCTTCAAGTTTCCACATCACAATTGTGTAAGTTGAATATTGGACCAGGATTGGCTCCAAACTATTGTACTTGTAGGCCCACCCCTTAAAATAGATTTTCAATGAGCTCAGAGAAACTTTCCACTTTCAGCACATGAATATGAAAACAGCCCTCTAGTGTCAAACTCTGCACATACATCATTCTGCACCGTGAAGCTCAAACATCCAACTGAAGGAACAAGAAGAAAAACATATTTTTGAGTGGAGGGAGACTTTGAGTTAATTTTAAGAAAGGCAAACCCGACTAAATATCAAATCATTCTTTTAAAACACTAGCACATGTTTTCTATCCAAGAGGAACATATGGTCAATCACAGCATGACTTTCAAAATACTAACAGCTGATGGCATTGCAAAAACTGCATTAGTTTTCATGTTCAGTTCTACCTGCACAGTAGACAATTGTTTTTTATAATTCAGTTTTCTTTTACTGTAAACCAGTCTTGTTGAATGTCGAATGCGTGCATTTTTGGCAACATACTATCTAGTAAAAGTGAATGAGTCATCTTTACTTTTTAGAATGTACACTAGCAAAAAATAGTGACAGAATTGCTGCAGTAAAGGCTTTACTGTATTAGCAACATAAAATTGCTGCCAGTGATCAACAAAAATCCTCATATATGACCAAATGTGTAAAAATAAAAAACCCAATTACAGTCAAAAAAGGCACAGAAGAGAAAAAATGCACAGTCTTGTTCTAATCTATACGATCTTCAGCATTTTGCCACATGTTCTCGTCCACATCACATCTTATGTCGACCAGCCTATACGCCTTGGCTAGAAATGCTTGGTATGCCTTATCCACCCCTGGCAGTCTTCAGCTCAGGTGTCTCTGTAGCTGGTGTCCATTGCATCCAGGAGGGACATTTGATCATGTGGCCAATGATCATACACTTTCCACCTCCAGGCAGAAAAAAATTCTCAATGTAGAGGTTTTGAACATGCTGTGTACAAGCATTTGTAAATAAGACAAGAAAGATCCTAAATTTTGTTTTTGGGTAAGCTTGTATGTAAAGAAAATTTAAACATTTTAGAAACATGTTAATTGACTGTATATTCTGTGAAAACAACATGAATTGCGTTAACGGTATGGTCCACAACAGATGGGTGTTGTGCTAATTGTGTTTAGAGTTTTGAAAATGTGACTACAGACTGGACAAAAGGATGTAAGAGATTGTAAAAAACTGCAAACTGGAGTATCTTGTCAGAAAAACATCGGGGTAAAATAACATACTATCAGTTTTACCTGCTCAATTAGTGGACCTAAACCTCTCCTGTGAACAGAAGCTGCAGATTAAAATAATTACTTTGTTTGTGCATGTACAATACATCAGTTTATATTGGTAGATGAACTGAGTCTGGGGTTAATTACACCATGTTAGGAAGCTCAGGGTTGACTCCAATGCTTTGGAGAATGGAAATTGACCTGTATGTGTGTATGTGTGTGTGTGTGTGTGTGTGTGCGTGTGTGTGTGTGTGTTCAGGAGACCTGGGTAAAACAATACACATTTGTCACCCTTGGTGTGCAGTGGACTGAGCTCAGAAATGATTGTAGACAAGGGTTTGTTTCTCTGGCTGTGTGTGTGTGTGTGTGTGTGTGTGTGTGTGTACATGTGTGTGTAGTTTGCTGTCATCTACAACAGGCTGTTACTGGCCTGCAGTTAAACTGAATGATGTGTTTATTGTGTGTGTGTGTGTGTGTGTGTGTGTGTGTGTGTGTGTGTGTGTGTGTGTGTGTGAGAGAGAGAGAGAGAGAGAGAGAGAGAGAGAGAAAGAGTGTAGAGCAAGAGTACGAGGACACTGTCTGTTAAAATTACTGTTGTTGGACCTGGTCTCAGTTTGTAATATCATACATACACACACATACACACAGTCACCAGCGGCTACAAAGACCGTCTTTAACATCAAAGACAGCTGTCTGCCAAAATGACCAATCAGCCTGCAGCGTTGAGGCGAGATAGGCCAATTGGATGACAAAGACAGAGAGGGAGAGACATTCAACGAGAGGCAGAGAGCTATTAGAGTGAACCCACGGGGATAAAAGCCAATCAGAATCAATATAACCATCCAACTAGCCAATGGGTTGACAGTTAATTATGAAACACTGACAGCCAGAAGGACAGACAGACACATGGCACTGATTTTACCCGCAATCCATTTTCCTTTAAATAGCACTTTTAGACTCATTGCTTAGATTTTATTCATTTGCGGCAATAAATTGCCGGGAGAGCAGCAGTAAACATGACTATATTGAAATAATTCATCAGTTGTGGTCTTTGGACACCAACTTTAGTGCAGTAATTGTGTTTGTTTGTTAAACTGGCCTCAGACTAACTGCTCTCCAAACCTGCTGAAATACAGTAAATCATATAAATAATTATGATTTTTCTATTTAGACCTTTGCTGACTAAGGAGCCGGCAGCACATGCACTTAAAATTGAACTGCAAAAAATTAACTTTTCAAAAGCATTTATTTAGCTACAAACTCAATAAATATAGACGTGTTTGTTAAAAGTAGCAAATCTATGTACCAATGCACACTCACACACTGTTAAAATCTTTTCTTTCACAAAATGGGATAGCTGTTGTCATGGTTGCATTGATGTGTGCTGACAGCCCTAATGAGGTTTTAAGGAGATCCAAACAGATGATGACCTGACTGAGAACTGGAGGATGACATACACAGAGATTGTTTCCATTAATGCAGACTTGCATGCACACAGCTCTATTGCTCCAAACAGTCATTCTTAGTTTGTAAAACCGTCGCACTTTTACTGTGCAAGTGAGGTGATTTTGCAAAATAATCTTGGCTTGGGGGTATTACTGACATGGCGTTTCATGGCCAGATATTGCAGGTAGCTGATATTTGCCATATTTGATATTTGACACTAAAAACTTTCCAGTGCAACTAAAAGCTTTTTTGGTGCAACATTAGTGATCTGTGCACGTTGGCAAGACATTCACTGTATAAATGAATCTACAGAAAATTACAATCCAGCATACCAATTACACTGAAGAAGGAATAGGAGTCTTTTGTCCTCATTTACACATTTGCAGTCTTATAAAAAATGCCTCTTCTCTGCCAAAGACATCTGACAGTTCATAGGACACAGATTCATTGCATAAAAGATGACAAACAGATGACAAATCTAGTTTTAATGCAAAACATTTACATTGAAGTGTTTTTCATTTTTCTGATTCATTTCATTGTTATTAATCCATTGATTCAAATTCAATAATCTGCTATTGCTCCTACTTAATTTAGAAGATCATATCTATTCTTTCATTCTATTAAATTCATTACACTTATGAGGGTTTTTTGTAATTCCTGGTCATATTATTTTACATACATGTCATTCTGAAAATAAAACGTGATTCTAGTTTGTAGATAATAAATATACTCATTCATCATGATGTGTTTTGTTCACATGTATATATAATCCATGCATGAGATACTTAATATAAACATTTTTATTTTTTGTCTTTAAGTTTAAAGTGTATTGCAGAGAACACTACGTAAACCAGAGACAATTAACTTGTGAATGACATGAAAAACATATTCATTAGCAAGGACCACACCATCAACAAGATACGTTTGAGTGATTTTATTGAAGACAAATGGTATGGTGAATGAATTCCGTTGGCTTACTTGTAGTATGCAGTGTGGGGAAGCTTCACAGGGAATCCGCTGCAACGCCTGGGCAGCGACGGACCCCCAAAAACTTCTATTACTTGAGGTGAGCTTGAGCAGCTCTGAGATCTTTGAGATCCTAATGGATGTAACAATGGTATGTTTGGGAGGACCATTGGTCCATGAGTTGAATGAAATGTCCTGGGACTCCATTGCGGGAAGCTGAAGTGACGGCTGCGATTCTGAAGGAGTGTACGGAGTAATGAGTGGGGGATATCCCGGAGAGGGAAAGTATGTGGCGGAAGTGTTGGTGGAACCAGAATCTAGTAGCCACTTGGCTGGATTCGGATATAAAAAGAGGATCTGTTGCTATGGTGCTTTGAGATTTTCTGTAGATCAAGTAGTTTGCCAGGGTTTCGAAAGGAATTAGGGGCGATTGGATTTTGAAGTAGAGGACAGGTGTGGGTGGACCGGATTGGTTGGTTTTGGTTTGCTTTCAGTAGAAGACCATGGTTTCATCTTAGAAAAGGGACAGATCTGAAATGCAAGCATGGCGGTGGTGGTCGAAGTGAAGTGAAAGGTTGAGGAGGTGAATTCGGAGCATCTGAGGAAACCGAAGAAGGCGAGCAAGAATGTGGCTTCTAGCGTTCAGCTAGAGGAGGAGCGCTGTACCCGGAGCAGATGGTGTGGATGCATGTTGACAGAAAGTCAGCAGTAAGAGGTAGGTGGTGAGGGCTTTTGGTTGGTTCTTGACGGAGGAGACCTTTGAGGAGTGAAGTTATCTGAGGATGGTTTGTACACAAGCTCGGACTGCCACTTATGAGTTTGGAAATGAAGCTGATGCCACTCAGGTAGACCTTAATGGTTTGTTTTTTAATAGTCATGACAAAATGGACATAGGTTATGAAACAAGTCAGGGTGACGAGATCGAATGATGGGAAGGTTATGTTGTGCTTATCGTGAAAGTAGTGGTAACTTTTCCAAGCTGTCCAATATGATGAGAGGGTTGAGGGTGATAGGCTGTTGATGATGTTTTGGGAGTCAATGATCAGGGGTACTAAGGCGGGATTTATAAGTTGAAGGTCAGTGCTGAATATGGAGGAGCTAGAGTAGGCAGGGTGTCTGCGTGCGAAGCCAAGCTTCTGAACTTCTGAAACGAGAAACAGGAAAGAGAGTCAGCGATAGTGTTGGAGTGACAAGGAACATGGGCTGCGCGGAGGATGTAATGGTGTGTAACTGAGTGCCAGGTTAGGCGGCGCAAGAATGGCATGATGGATAGGGAGTTGGAGCGACCTTTGTTGATTATATCTATGACTGCGAGGTTGTCAGAGTAAATGAGGATGGACTTGCGGGACCATTCGTGGCCCCACAGGACAGTGGCGGCTATTATGGGGTGGATTCCACATGGAGTGGAAGAAGCGACTTGGCACTCATTTGCCAACTCTGGGGGCCATTCTGCTATCCTGTTCCAGTTGGAAAGGAGGTTGAGCCGCAGACAAAGTTCGGCCTGCCTTGAACTGTCCAGAGAGATGGGAGTCAAGAGTGATGGGACAGAAGAAGTGATGGACAACAGGTGGGAAATGAAGGCTCGTCCTTGGGGGATGATGCGAAGGGCATAATTAAGGTGGCCCAAAAGCGAGAGAAGTTGGCGTTTGGTGCAGCATGGGGCAAGGAGGAAGTTTGATATCAGGAGGCTGATTCGGTTAAGTTTCTCAACTGGGAGTGAAGCTTGAAACAGATTAGTGTCGAGTGTGATTCCCAGGAACTCGAGGGATGTAGAGGGGCCCTCTGTCTTTTCCGCAGACAGCGGAACCCCGAGGTCCGAGAACACTGAAGTTAGGGTGAGCAGGCCGGAAGCGGGTGGTGATGAGGGAGGAGAAATGATGAGGAAGTCGTTCAAGAGATGGACGAGGAACAGGATGTTATGAATATTGGAGAGGATCCAGCAAAGGGCTTCGGACCAGGTGTTGAAGAGTTTAGGGCTGCTTTTGCACCCGAAAGTGAGCCTGATGGCAAAGTAGTATGCGCCTGCCAGTGGACGCCAGAAGTCAGGGTGTATGGGGAGAACCCTTGAAAGCGCTAGTGATGTCGGCTTTTGAGAGCCAAGACCCCTTGCCAGCAAGTTTGATGAGGGTGATGGCAGTTGATGGTGGCGTAGTTAAGGGAGAAGTCTTCACTTGGAATCAAGCTGTTGATATTGGGAATGGTACTGCCGTGTGGTGCCGAGAGGTTGATGATAATCTGTTTCTTCCCGGAGTATTTCCTGGTCGCAACGCCGAGAGGGCTAATACGGAAGGTAGGGAAAGGAGGATGAGTGAATGGGCCGATCATGAAGCCTTCTTTGAGTTCCTTAGAGAGTAGGTGATCGACTGCCTCATTTATGGTGGACTATAGATTTTTGCACTCGAAGGAGGTGGATGGTAGTGCAGAGATTCAGGGGTGGAACCCCTCCTGAAATCCATTAATGAGGAACTTGACAAAAGCTGGATCGGGGTGATTATGAAGTGCTTCGGCCAAGGCGGGAATGTTAATGGGTGTAGACGGGTGCTTACCTAGCTTCTGTGAGGTGGGGTTGTGTGGGCACACAAGGAGGGCGTGGCCACCTCCGCAGAAGGAGCTGATGTGGAGGAAGCGGCACTGCAACATAGTGCATTCAGTATCATTACAGTTGCACATGTTCTGGCCACCTTGCCACAGGATGTGCCTGCCTCTTTTGTCGGTGCCAGTAGGTAGGGGAAAGATGACGGAAGTGGCAGAAGACGCTGGGGGTATGGGTGCTGGTGGGGCCGCTGATGTCAAGCGGGAGAAAGCAGAGGCTTTGGGTTGGATTCAGTGTGTCCTGGCGTGGGCGGGGATGGAACAGGAGGAGGTGGGGTGGGACGATGCACCACAGAGGGAGCATGTGAGGACTGTATGGGTAGCGAAGATGCGACAGTACAGTTTGGTGTCAAGTGTGCCCCAGTGTGTGGCCTCGTTGAACTGTTTTAGGTGGGTTGCGGCATCAGAGGCGAATTGAATGTGGCACTGGTAGAAATCATTTCCACTAAAGCGGAGGGCCAGATTTAGCACGGTGGATATGTGATCATCAAGTTCCTGACGACGGGTGGGAAATTTAGAGCACAGCACGTCCCTGAAAAGTGAGAAAGCATACGCGAACTCTGCGGGAGTAAACTCCCTGGAACGGGCTGGTGTTCTTCCTTTGGAGTGGGGACACTCTTCGTGCCCCTCAAGAAATCTGGGAGGTAGGTGGGGGGAAGGCAGGAGGAGTGCTAGGTCTATGTAATTACCATCTAGGATCTGTTTACAGATGTTGGTGGGAACATGAGCAGGACAGGAGATGAAGTTATTGAGGTGATGTCCGGGAGGACTGGCTGTGTACAGGGTGAAGTTGCTGGGTGCTTGTTGGGCTGGAATGGGTTGCGAAGGGATATCAGAGTTAAGGGTGGAATAAACTAGCTGCTGCGTGGGCTGTGGGGCAAAACTGGGAGCTGGCATCCCGGTGCTGGATGCCCCCGTCCAAGCAAGCTGCTGTGGATGTAAGATAGGGGCAGTATGGGGCGCTGGCATTCCAATGTCAGAGGCCCCGGCCGGGGCAGGCTGCTGCAGTTCTTGGGAGTAAATAGCGGGGGGCGCCAGCATCCCAGTGCCGGGCTCCCCATTGTAGGCTGTTGTGGAAGTAGGCACTGATTGGCATGGGCTGCTATGGCATTTGCCCAGGATGTTGTAGGCTCCTGATGCCAGTGGTGAAGAGTCATTTGGAAGATTGAATGTCCTAGAATGGCAGTGCCTTCATCGGAAGTAAGTGACTGTGTGCAATGTTGTTTTTTCCTCTGATGCTTTCCTTTCCGCTGGCTTTTGGCTGGAGGGTGTAATTGTGCTGTCTCTTCAACAAGGGCTCTGACATCACTATGTGTTTTTAGTTTTCGCATAATGGTGTCACCCGGAAGATGGCTAGTGTTTACGGAAAGGTGTATGCAACAGGCTGACATTAGTTTATTGAATAGTTTTGCCTTGTTGTCCGTGTGGTGGAATGGAATTCCAATCCCAATGGCCCAATCTGAAATTCTTGAAGTGGGCAGACTTTTGGGGGACCTCGCTGGAGCGTGGTGGCACAGCGAGTGGCTGCAGGTTGAGCAGCCAGTGTCAGTGTGATGCTGGTGGGCTGGGGGTCGGCGGCGGCGGTTATGGGATGTCTCTGATTTGCCTTGCTCTCTCTTAGCTGGTGAAGGAGAAGGGCTGGGAGACGACGAGGATTCGTCAGATGAACTATAGTTTTGTGTGTTGAGGAGAGATGAAACGGGTGGGATATGGACTGTGGAGGAGACGGGGCTTGCTGGAGTCGCCTGCTTCCTGAATGGCTTGTGGACCATGGAAAGCAGAGTCTCGGGCACAGAGGCGGCAGGGAAGTTTATAGCGGGATCCGTTGGCGTTGGCTGGCTGAAACTTTTGACTTGGTCGTCCTGATGCCATCCAAAGAGATCGTCATCCTGTGGGGATAAGGAGACGACATCCATGATGGAAAGGGTGAGTGGAAGATGAAATAGCTCAAAGCTATGTAGTTTCTTCATAGTACTTTTTTAAGCGCTCTAAGCGATGTGGATGGTTTCAGCTCAGAAGCAGAATGCGAGAGTGAAAGGGGAGGAGAGGGTTTGGTTAGTATTTATGGGATTGCCGGAAGGGGTGCGGTTGAGGTGTGGTCCTGCTCCTGAAACTTCGCTAGTTAGCTTTGATTAATTGAGAAAAGTTATGACTCAGACCCAGATTTAATGATTCTTGTGGTCCAAGGCCAGAGCAGAGCAGCCTCATACTAGTTGTCATTTTGAGTTGTAACACCTTTGCTTCAGAATTTGGTCAATTGGACCCAGTACACCTGCTTGCAGGTCTAGCTAATGTTATTTAGGAACCAACAGGCCCCCTTTGATATAGTCTTCATGTTTTGTATCAGTATTATCACGTGAATTCACTTACTAATCTGTAACATTATAATACATTCAACACAGTTATTTGTCTATTTTTCCTTTTCATGCCCTTTTTCAAAGAAAGATGATTCAGGAGGCATGTAGTCTTATAGTCTGTTTTTTTTTTTTTTTTTTTTTAAATAAACAGTGCATTTTCCTTACTGCATCAAACCAGGCCTGTGATGAAAACGCTGCAAATTAAACCCATTCAGAGGATGAATTTTCAGAGAAGAAAAAGAAACCCTTTGGATAAACTTCAACATGAGAAAGATGTCATATCCAACCCAGTGTATAAGTGAGGATGAATACTCTTGGGGGGATTGGTTCAGACATGGGAGACATTAATTTCTCGGACTTCGGTGACTTCCATTCTATAGAAAAAAGTCAAATACTAGATTCATTCTCAGGAGATAACAGTCTAATTGAAAACCAGATGGATATTTTGACCTTTCCAGTTAATTATACATTGGTGCTGTAGATTATTCTCTCTCACACACACTGGGCCAAGACCTAAAGTTGGGTGGTGAGAAAATTAAATAGGGCTGCAGAATTATTCTGGATATGGTTTTGACAGCGAAAGTTTCATCTTGTATGAAAGTATTGAATTTCTTATGCTGCCAAATCCTCATGAAGTCCCTGCAGTGTTAGATACTATAGGCCTGCACTGTGTGATCACAGACCATAAACCAGACTAAAACTTTTTGCAGACACAAACTTAAATCCATTTAAAAACAACCATATGTTTCTTATCTTAGACATACAAAAAATGTTTTTCTTAATTGTTAAGCTGGTGTTAAGGGAATTCACTTGTGTTCTGGTATTCTTGCAGTGTACAGTTAACGATCATTTCCAGTCTCAGACTAAATGCAGTTCATCAGATGCAGTCTGTATTAAAACATTATCAATACATTTCTGAGTGATATCCTTTCAAATAACAACTATAAGGGTCTTGATGCTGTATTTGGTCTTTAAATGAAAAATCTACTTACAGTACTGACAATAAGGCTCCAACCAGATTAGGACTAAAACATACAAAACACTGCTGAGTTGTAGTTTACAGCACATTTTCATGTAAATGTTGGTATTGGCCTCTCAAGCTTAAAATGTGTCAAATATCATTAGTACATATAGTATGCAAAAACGGTGTTACAGTTAAACATTAAAGCATAAAGCATTGAATCATATTTATTTATCATATTTAACTCCAGATACACTGATCAGTTCCTTTGGATACGTATAGGCTCCAATATCAGCCATACTAAGCAAACTGGACATTGGCAGGATGTGACAAAAAATTAATAATTTTTCAGTTCTCTGCCAGTGATTTGTAGTGGTGATATAATTTTGATGGGACAGGCTCCTGATGCTATTCATCACTTCCACTATGTGCTTCACACTAAGTGCATTTTAAACATGAAGGCAGTGGGAGGCCTTTACTGTCAAACTGAAGGTGTTGACAATTCCATTTGTGGTTAACAAAAACCGACCATGGTTCTGCGGGCTGCACAGAGGCGAACGTCCACAGGAGACATTTGCATGACTGTTTCTTTTACACTTGTATGTAGCATGTGTTCAGCGTCTGTTCGTCTCTGTTTCAGACCCACCTCCCAGCAACAACTGAATCCAGCAATTAACTTGCATGTTGCTCAGATCTGCACTATGTGTTGTTGAAATTTGGAAGGTGTGCACATCAGCTCCTCCGCAAGCCTCTGCAAGCTGCAGGTACCCATAACACCCTTCTCTACGTATGTTTGCAGTGTATCTTTGGAGAATCATAATTCCACATTCATTAAGTACATTTTCTGTACTTTTTTCTCAGGAAGTTGTTTTTAAAACATTGCATGGATAAAAATAACCTCAGACTTTTAGGTACTGGAGTAAAAACACACTATGGAGGAGCTATGTACTTTTGAAAAAGAAGAAAAAAAGACGAAGCAATGCACAAGTGAATATTTGATGAAGAGCTGCAATGTTTGCCTCAGCTGTTCTGTGAACACAAAGAGGACAGCGAGTGCAGCATTGGCTCAGCGCTGTCTGTAAGGTCGTCATCTGTACACAATATCAGTAATCCTGCAGCAGGATGTGTTTTTCATGTATCAGACAAGCTGAGTGTGATGTTGATTCTGTCAAGTAGGTCAGGATCAAAATTAAGTGAGGTTGATTCATTATAACATAATCTCATAAACTGTCTAAAACAACATAATTAACATATGCAAAAGATAACATTTTAATTTGGTGACAAAGGGAGCAGATAAGCTGTGTTTAGCTATCAGGAGAAAAAAAAAAGTCAGATCTGTGAATTTCTAATTTTAACTCCTCACTGACTCAGAGCACAGAATTTTCTTCTCCCAGAGGCCTGCATACAGCGGTCACATGGCGCGGGAAGGTTAAACACATTTACATCTAGAAAAAGAACAACTCCTGTGGGAAGTCAGATGTTAATTTCCTCACCATAGACCACCCTAATAGCAGCTGCTTAAGGAGGGAGAGCATTACTCATTTTCTTCCTGAACAGAGATTTTCTCCAGAGAACCCAACTTCATTACTAACTTTCAATGTTCCACTGCCATCCTGTAAGCAGGGGATAAAGTATATTATTCAATAAGTTCCTGAGAATTGATTACTTTTCTTATTGACCTCTGCAGTTTAATTTTACATGCCGTATACATACTGTATATATATATCTATATATATAAGGTGCTGAATATTAAGTTGCCGTTAATGTTAAATGGGTGCATTTACAGTATATAAACTGCACAGCTCATTGCGTCTGTGTAAATCTCCATTTTGTAGTGAAGTATTGACTTTGAAAATGAATTTCACCCTGGTCTGGAAAAATTTAACAGACTTTGGACCATTTACTGCATGGATACACAGTTGAATGTGGTGGGAAATATTCTCCCCTCATAAATTCAACCAATGTGGAAGCTCAAAGACAAATCCTTCATTAAAAATGACAAAAAGGATAAAAACCAAGAAATTCAGATATGGCTCAAGCAGCATCTTGTGTACAGGTGGAATGGAGGGAGTGTGCAGCAGTGGCATGAATGATCAGCAGAGTGAGTAGAGTGTGAGCTGTCAGATTATAAAGGGCACTTCATTGACTTATTTGAGTATGATTGATGACCTTCAAAGTCAGCTGATTCATCAGCCAAGCTGTCAGATGGTGGGCTGAACAGCTGGTGGCATGTTTGACTTCAGTCTTCTGCTTGATGCTGAGTATCTGACTGTTTGGAGAGTGTCAGTGTTTGGAGCAGTGTTTATGTACATCGCAACAGCAGCAGGAAACATGTCATGCTCTACAAATGTAGCATTTCTGTATCAGGCCAATCAGGAATAAGATGCGTCATTAGTCCACTTCATCAAATTAGACAACAGGAGTAGTTGAGTAGTTGAAAGTTTTCATCTGCAATGACATCGTCCTCGTTTAAGTTATTCCTCCTGTTCATACTGGCCATTAGAAGATCCCTTAATAATGAGAGAGAAGTGAAAGTACTCTTGTTTCAAACCAGTGTAACCCACATGGATTAGAGGGCTACAAAACCCATATATGTAATTACATGTCTTTCCCACAAGGGGGCGCATATACATTGTGCGCCTGTTATGTTGAGGGAGATACGTGCCCTCTTTGTTTTACCGCAGCAGCGCTCCCAAACACAGCAGACGTGTATGAGCATGTAAACAACAGAAAAGCGAGCAATTCCTGGTATGAAACACCGCAAAATAGTCATAAAAGTCAGACTAATGTTCATATAACAATGCTAATAAGTTGCTCTTTTAATAGAGGTCCAACTGTGAGCGAGAGGGAAACAACTTCTGTCAAGTTATTAATGTTGAAAAACTCCGGTGAGTTGCCATGTTGTCTGTTTGTTTGTTTGTTGTTGTTAACCACTGTGAAGGAAAGCTGCATTAAATTTACTGCTGAGTCAAAATACTTTTAATAAAAACCAACCGATGATTGTGAAAATGTGGTCTAATGTTTATTACATGCTTTGGTGCAACTGTTTCATTGTATTTATAGTCTGAAAAGATCGCTAGCTGCTAATCGCTAGCTGCTAACGGCTAAACTAATCGCTAAGCTAATCGCTAGCTCTGGCTAATGGAGCAACCAACACTGTCAAAACTTTAAAGGACTATTGCACTGTTTTCTAATATTGAAATCGTCATGTTTTAACGGGAATTGTGCACTGTTGTGTTTTGAAATGCCATTAAATGGTAATTTAACCAATATTGGTCGCTAGATACACATTTTAAGTGAATTACAAAGGATAATTTAGTTCATTTTCATGATTAAGTTATCAGTACATTAAAATGGTGCATAAAAATGTAACAATACAGTAAATAATTTAGGTAAATGTTCAAATATTAATTGTTTTAACATTAGAAATTCATAATAAGCAGTCTGTTACTTTAAGAATACAAATGTTGATGTGGAAGGGAAAATTCATTGTAAATAATTTATTGTTAAAGTTAAAAAGACATCTGTTTTAAAGAAATTCATTGTAAATTGTTCATGTTAAAATTACCAGTTGTTAAAATATGGTCATTGTAGTACAAGTATATCCTATATATATATAATTGCTGGTTATATGATGTATGATATTCTGAGGGAGAAAAGAACTTAATGAGATCTCATCTTAGACACATAAAGAGAACTGAATAACTTATTATCCTGCACTATCTGTGTAGTTTGGATTTTTGTGACCAGATAGAATCAAAGATGGCGATCCCAGCCTGTGACCCTGTGGCCAGTTGGAGAAACGGTGTTTGCCAGACCGTAGGAACTGCTCACAGAGGACATCTGATTTAAAGTGATACCCATTTTCATTGGGTTACAGATAAGACACACACTAATTATCCTATTAGAGTAGTAGTGATAGTAGTGACATTAGACGACGGAACAGATACAACACTAAACAACTTTGAACTGAACTCTTGAGCTCTTTAATTATAATGAGTCCCTACGGATTAAAGGGACATTCAGTAAACCAAAGAACATTTCATTGGAGAATTTCCACCTCCATAACGGACTATTTCTGTTTATTTTCTTATTTGATTTATTTATTTTGTTTTTTATTTTCCATTCTTTAAAACTTAAAGTCTTGTGTATTATTGTGTATGAGTCGAGGCAATAACTGGTCACTGTTTAATCGTACATTAATTCATTCCCTGAATTATTCAAGACAATTGCTCATCGGACCTAGTTAGATGTTAGTGTCTTACTACTACTATTGGTTAGCACTGAGGACGCTACACCAGTTTGACAGTTTTATGACTTTAACCTCTGTCAGGCAGCCAAACTGTCTTCACCAGGCTGACTCATGACGAAAATTGTTTTAATGTAGTCTCCAAGAAGTCATTATAGATACTGTTAATAAGTTCAGATCATATAAACAATGGGAGATTCATATGATTTAAACAGGCCTCTGTGGAGATTACTAAGCACACCAGAGGACAAAAAAATTGGCTCAGAGTATAAAAAAAGACAGATTGATATCTTTTTTATGAGTCGAGCAAGTGATGGATGTAAAGAAACACCTCCTGTGTGGATTGCCCATTAGAGTGGTACATCTGGACTACAATTTATCTTAGCAGAAGAAAAACCAAACACACCATTCCTTATTTCAAGGAAAGGTATATGTTATGCCATATGTCTGTGTTTGTTACACTATTAAAGGACTGTTTCACAGTTTTTCAAGTCTGTCTTAAAACAACAGTCAGGAGCCCAGATGAACATTGAAACATGTTTTTCTTGCTGTAATCATTCCTCCTGTTCATACCGACCATTAGTAGATCCCTTCATAATGCATTTGTGAGTGATGGGAACCAAAATCCACATAATATGAAGCTTCAGCAGTCTAAATTAATCAAATCAAGTAGATATCTTTCAACATTACAGTCTTTTTAGTGCCAAAGTTCCTCTTTTTGTTACTATACTTCCACCACAGCTCGACAACGAAACACTGTCCGAGGAAACACAAAAAGAGGGAATTTGATGCTAAAAAGACTGTAAATGTGGCAGATATCCACTTGATATGACTAACTCAGACTGTTGAAGCCTCATATAAGCTTCACATCAACTTTTAAATGCATTTTTGCACAAAATGACTGTGTGGACACACTGTGGATTTTGGCTCCCATCACTTACATTGAAAGCACATTTGAAGGGGATCTTTTAACAGCCAGTATGAACAGCAGGAATGATTACAGCGAGGAAAACCTCTTTCAGTGTACATATGGACACCTGACTATTGTTTTAAAACAGTCTTTAAAATTGTGAAACTGTCCCTTAAGGCTTGAAAAAGTGTGTTTATTCTCTCCTCAGACCTGTCGAAGCACCATATGAATGAAACATGTTCACTGTGACAAGTTCATACAAACATAAAGATACACAGACTACTATACTCCAGACTACTGAACACAGTTAATTACTCCTCTAATAAATACATGCAGCAGAGTGTGTGTGTGTGTGTGTGTGTGTGTGTGTGTGCGTGTGCGTGTGCGTGCGCGCGTAAATCCTTTGCCACGTCCATCTGTCATGTTTCCAATCCAACAAGGTAATACCGCAGTGAGATTCTCTAGTGGCTACAAATCCTATTTTCCTTCTAATGGCGCCATTTTTCTCCTCTTCCTCCACACACTTAAACAGCAGGAAGGTATTCATCTTGCACACTTTTAAATGATGGACTGAGAATGTTAAACACATCTTCCTGCACTCGTCTTCCTCTGCTTCCACTTCCCCCTTTTTCATCTGCTGGTGATTGACGCCAGAAGCTCTCTCTCGTGGCTTTGTCGTGTTGTCTTTTCTCCTCCTCCTCCTCCTCCTCCTCCTCTCCGTCTCCTTCATTTCTGGTGATTTACACAGAAAGCTTGCCTATGTCCTCCCTGTTTTCTTTACATCCTCCTCCTCTTTTCTGATGATTGACACTTGAAAGGGCTAAGATGTTTAAAGAGTTTTTTTTTTCTCTCCCCACACACTGAAGAGCTCTCTAAGTAATGAAAATGAATGTAATGTGTGTGTGAAAGGGAGAGATAGAGACACGCGCATCCGCGACTGTACAGTAAGAGGAACTGAGGAGAGAGAAGATGTAAATTATTCAGGCACGAGAATCGCTCTGAATGACTCTTATTGAAGTCCGCTGGAGTGGTTGTGTTCTCATAAAAAGGAGGCTGTTGTGAATCACAGGTACATGATGAGGTTTTTGGAAATGTGAATTAAAGAGAGCATCGTGCAAATGATTACATTTAAAACTCGGTAGAGGTTTGTAGTAAGAGAGGGGATTAACGTAGCGGGTCAGACAAATATATGCTATCACAAATAATGAGATAAGCAGTGCAGAGTGTTCCTATTTTCTCCTTGTAATGCATCCTAAAAATAGGGGAAAGCAGCTTTTTAATTTGCTGTCTCGAGTCTTTATCCATCACTCCCCCCTGTCAGTTTCTATTTTTACTCCCACCGAAGAACAAGGAAAGATGAGAGGTACTTTCATTAGAGGAAGAATCAACAGGTGTCAGAGAGGCCGTCTGAAAGTACCAATTACAAGTTTTCAATCTTGTTGAATTTGGGGGATGAAGAAACTGCGAGGGCAGGTGGAGTTTTCTCTTTTCTCTTTTTCACTCTGTGTGCTTTACTGTGGGTGTGAAATCATTGTCACATGAGTCAGCAGCACAGATGCTATCTGATATGATTTACGTGAGATGCCAACAATCAGTGCAAAAGCAGGAAGTAGTGTGCCCTTTATGTAGCGAGGTGGAAAGTAAGGGTGTGGGGGTTGAACCTGTAATTGACATTTATGTTTTTATCAATCATAACGCTCGTTCTCTACCCTCACCCACCCACCTTCACTACAACTTAAATGACAGGTTAATTTTTTCAAGTCCATCTTAAAACAATACTGACATGCCTGGTCTTTTTCTTACAAAATCAACCTTCACATTCAATACAGATCACACAACATTCATTAGGAGCTAGCCAGTACGATAATGGCACTTATGACAGGTGGCCAAATATGCTGTAAATACCATGATGTCATCGGGTCATGTTTAAGTAAATTCCAAATTAACTTCAGCTTTTAAGGCAACATAGGATGGGAAGTCTTTAAAGTGCTCAGAACTGGGAAAATTATTTGAATATTAATAACTATTATTTGAATGTGTTATCTTGTCAAAGAGCTTCTTCCTAAACCTCTTTGCACTGATGCACAACAGTTAAAAGTTCTCACCAATCTGCACATAACGAAGTCTTATTAAACCAATGCGTTACATGTCAGCACCCTGTCTCATTTAAGCTGTGTAACTGTATTCTGGAAGAAAGATGGAAGAACTGATTAATTGAAGTCGAGAGGTAATCACATCATTAGATCACAGAATATCTGCTGTTTCTTCTACCCCCCGCTCTCTTTTTCTTGCTCTCTAGACCTCTTAAACAGGCCAATTATCAGTGACCCCGCTGTGGAAACCATTAGACAATAAACTGTCCACTGGTAGATCAGAAAGGCTGTTTATGTCCAGTCAGGTTACCTACAACACCAGGATGGGACATTAGCCCTTCCCCATACAGCCTGCTCTGGTGCAGTTAATTAATGGAGTGCCAGAAGTGTTATGTTTAAATGTATCAATACAGACAGTGAGGATGTCTTCCCTTATTTACCCTTGGTTGAGATACGTGTGTGCCTCATTAAAGGTGATCAGAATAAAAGGATTACGGTATAATGCTGTTGATGAAACAGCAGAGAGGTGAACATTTCATTCTAGCACAGGATGAAAACTACCCCTAATTTGATTCTTAATCACTGAAAAGCTGTGTTTGTGGTTTGGAAGGATAGAGGATAAATTAAACTCTCTATAAATGTTCTTTTTTCTGATGTCTGCACTCACTGAATAACTTGTTTGAGAGCTATAGAACTTATACAATGCGTGTCTAAATGTAGAAATTACATTTACATAAATTACAGTTAGCTCTATGTGTGTCTGTTTCTCTGTGATATGAGTTATTTATCCAGTAGACACTAATACACCAACATATAATTTTAATCTAATCTGAGTGAGACACTCTGTACTGGGTTAAATTGAGAAGTTGTTATTATTAACAATATACATCATCCACAATTAATGTAGACTATATGAGGGCTTCCTGTTGTTACTTTACCCATTCTGGCATCTGGGAAAAGGAGAAAATGTGCTTATGTGTGTTACATCTACTGCTACAATGAGGAATGTGCTTTGGATTTCAATTCACTGCACAGTTATATACCGATTATAACATACGTACCTTACTTTAAAAGGGACATATTATGCTTTTTGTGTTTTTCTGACGTCTGATATCTATGCTCATAATGGTCAAAGTTCCAAAACTTCAGGTTAATGTATGTGGAAACACTCCTTGCAAGTCAAAAGCTCAGTCTCCTGGGGTGCAGCTTCCAAGAGCTGGCCAATCAGAGCAGAGTGAGTTCCTAGGGAGAGGAGCCTTAGGAGCCAGGAGTTAAAACAGCCTGTTTCAGACAGAGGCTGGACTGAGGGGCTGCATAAAGTCATCAATCATAAATCATACAAAGATATTCCAGTAGAGCCCCATATTAAAAATATAGATCTGTAAGTGTGCATAATATGTCCCCTTTAATCCGGTGCTACTGCCACTCCCTCATTCTCTACTCCCTATATAATAGACACTCAATAGTGTACTCAATTGTGAGCAGTAAATTGAGTTTTTTATAGTTATTTACAATGCACAATGTATTACAAACAAGAGGTTTGGATATGTAGCACAACAAGCTAGTGCAGCACTGTAAACAGAACCGCCTTTCTGCCCGTACACAGTCGTGTCTGCCGTACACAGAACTACTCTCCGGAGACTGAAAACTTGATCATTGTTACTAGTCTTTAGAGCCATTTCCAAATAAACTACGCTAACCATTGCCTTGGGGGAGAAGGAACATGTCACCCAGTGTAGCAGTGTCACTCATATGTTTTTGATTATATTTATTATATTTATTATTAATTAACAATAAATTATAATTATATTTTGGACAACAACAGAGGTGTACGGCACAGAGAAATAAGATATATAAGGCTTTTAATACATGCATAATGCTTAGTAGATCAACTCATTGTTGGTTTTGCTCTGCACATGAGATTTGTTGACAAAAAGAAAAATAGAGAAAATTGCCAGCCAAATCCTTTAAATGCTTAAGTCATACTGCACTTTAACAAAAATATGTAAAAAAAAAATTCCTTCAAAAAATTACCTCTCTCATTGTACCAATAATCCAGCTATCACACTCTACGTATATCACAGGTGATGCATTTACATCACTTTAATATTTAATTCATGTTCACAGTGGAAACAAGTGATTTATTTAACCTAAATCTGACCTAATCAGTCATACTAATGTTGAGTTTCCGTAAAATTGACAGCATCATTTAGACTCATTTACAGGATCAAATTTACCATAATCACATCTAACCCTCAGTGGCTCGAGGAAAAAGCAGTGGGGCGGCAACTAAATCAAGGTCAACAGAAAACGCTCTGTTAAATTAAGGTCAGAGAGAGGGCATTTTTATATTCAGTCTACTCTCAGATATTCACAGTTAGAAACACTTCTCTCATTTCCATATCGTAAAAGTGCTGGGGTTGCATTCTGATGCTGCTCCAGTAACAATAGTGGTAATTTTTCATTTCCATGTCATCTACATATGATTATCATAACCCACATCTAACGAGTCATTGAGAAGGAAGTCGGTAAAATTCTAAACTGGCATCTGTGCTGCAGCAGGACGTCTATAGAAGAAGTCTGATATTCAAAGATAGATTATGTATGATTACAGATATTGAGTCTCATTCTTGAAATGTTCATAAATTCTCCATTAAATGTTTGTAATAATAAAATGAAAAGAACTCATTGTATGAATATTGATGAAGTCCAATTTACTTCTAAATGGAGAGTGTATTCATGGAACCATATTTATCTTGAATTAATGTGATGGCACCGCCCTCTACATGCCATGTTACACAGTGGAGATCATCACTCACCTACATCGTCTTCTGGACTGACATAGCATTGAAGCAAGTGAAGCAGAAGAAGTTCAGTGATGCAGAAATCGAGGTAATGCTCAATGCTGTCAACAAACAGCCTAATATTCTGTTGAGGACACTATGGTCACAGTGGCCAATTCACCCGACACTGAGCAGGTGAAAGCTGTCTGTGCAAGAAATGGAACAGAAATAGAGCAGTTTTATCACCTGGGAGATCTGAAGCTAAATGCCAGGGACCGACTTCAGTGGTGCACCCAACAGCACATCATTCCTCTTTCACTGTGCCATGTTTGAGCTCTCTGTGCTCCTATGGGTCAACATCACAGAACATGCTTTAGAAGAGAAAAGGGGGGAAAAAAAGAAAGTTGAAGGTGAGGTAAAGATAAGCCTACTACGTGAGGTGACTTTGAGTCAAAAATCATACTCCTTCTCTGAGTCATAACTCAGCCAAATCCTAACACACAGACATGAAATACATACTGATATCATTCAGTGTGACTTATTCTTCCTTAGGATATCATTATCTCTGATGCCCATCGTGAATAAACTTCCATAAATCTGCTTAGAAATCATGGAAAAAGGAGGCTTGAGAACTTGCCTGAGAATCGTCACATTTTAAAGTTTTCTTCAGTATCAAAGTAATCCCGTGGTAGTTGTCTCTCATCCATGGTTACATCGCAAACAGGAACTGCTAATAGCTAATTTGACTAACTTTTAATGGTGCAACTTTGGGTGATCTATTTTGCCAAAATTTTGCAATTTGTCATCATGTTGGCTCCTAAACAAACCTATATGTTGGTGTTAGCATGTTTCCTTCGATCAGATTAGCAGAGACATTTTTGACTGTCACCATTTTCACACAAAAGTCAGATTTCACACTGAGTTGATTAAAAAAAATAGCAGCTCTTCCCGTCTAAAATCTCAGATCCTATTTAGAATTAGTTGGACAGGATTTAAATTACAGGAGGAGCAGTGAGTTCCCCCCAAAACAACAGGTAATGGTGGCTGTTGTCCAATATTCACATGTTTCCACTTCTCTATGACTCAAGAGCATTTTAGCAAATTTATACAGTCCATGATGATGAGTAAAAGCTGAACACTGACTAAAATTGCATTTTGTAGTTTCCCTCAAGTATTGTAGTCCTTGAGCTGTGCACCCCACTTCATGCATGTTTCATCAAAAAGGCAAAAAGACATGTATTGTTTGTTCATAAACACAAAGTGTCACTAAAACCCTGTTGAATACATGAACGTGTGTAATTTATCCCTGATAACTTTTTTTTGCACATCTGCTCTGCTCTTGTTTCAGGGATGAGAGCCAGTGTGCCATGTCTCTATTATCTAATGCCAAACACAGCAGAAGGACAGAATTCACTGCGTGATAGTGATCATTTAAAGGTATCCTGTGGAGTTTTTGAAGCATACTGTAGCAATGTGCCAATAAAGGCAGGGAGGATTAAGACAGCAATCTAGTAAACATAGATGTTATCAATGCAGGACTCAAAATATATTGCAAATGTCTAATAAGAAAGTTTGTTAAAGGTTCAGTATGTAGATTTAGTGGCAGACGGACTTGGCAGAAATGGAATATAATATTCATAAGTATGTTTTAATTAGTGTATAATCACCTGAAAATAAGAATCATTGTGTTTTCGTTACCTTAGAATGAGCCCTTTATATCTATAAAGGGAGCCGATCCTCTTTCACGAAGGCTGCCTTGTTTCATCACCATGTCTGAAAACAAACACTGGCTCTAGAGAGGGCCTTTCACATTTTTCGTGAGTTTTGCGGCCACCACAGGTTCTCTTACACGCTTGGAAGGGGAGAGTGAGGGGAGGTGTATTCATTTGGTTGCAATCTGCAACCTCACCGCTAGATGCTACTAAATCCTAAACTAGGTTGTTTAGAGGAAAACTCCACAAGGCACTTTTAACATGAGAAAATAATTACTTTGTCAATATGGATTTTAATGTCTCTGGTCACTGAATACTGATAATGGGCCTTTTAAGTAATTAATGGACCACTGAATTGAACTGAACAGAACAAAGGAGGGAAGGATAGACTGGTTTCTGCACTAACTAATCACTGACTCGAGGTCATGTTAGAATTGTATCTGTGAACGTTTTCTTAATGGAATTTCGACATTTCTATCTAACATACAATGTGCAATGAAGCTTGTTTTATTTATTCTTGTACCAACAGCAATACATTTCATATTTATTTAACCTCTATTTATTCAGGGAAGTTTCATTGAGAGGGAGCCTCTCTTTTGCAGTAACGCCCTGATCACATTCAAGCAGTTACACACATTCACACCTGGAAGCTTCCCAGTACAACCACAATCTGATCTGCCGGCCACTGAGCAGATCAGGGTCTTGCTCAAGGGTGCCTCAGTGGTGGTAATGAGGGAGGGGCAAGCGCTACTTTTTCACTTTCCCCACCCAGATTTATCCTATCCCTCTGGGGAACTGACAACCTTCCAGTCACAAGCTTGCTTTTCTAACCTTTAGGCCACCACTGCCTATATCTGCTCCATAAAGCACAAGTGAACACCTCTACTGCTAATGGACATTATGGCAGAGCTCCATTTCTTCTGCCCTCGGCAATATGATCCAACTGTTGCGTTGTCAGTGGTAATAGAGTTTTCCATCAAGGCGTGATGGATGATGTGAAGGGTTAGAGGTAATTTGGTGTGGCACATTTTCTTCCGTCAGCAATGAAAGTAAGGTGGATGAGAAACCAGAAGCTTAAAGGGGGGTTATTTCAAGCTGAATGTCCCTTCCATGTTTAGAGCAAGCACCATCTCAAGGTTATTCAATAATCTTTGCCTCGACCACACAAACCTCTAAATACTAACACTTTCTGTCGGGGACTTACGGCGGTGTGTTGAGTAGTCATGGCTATTCCTGTTCTGTTGCTAATCCTGAAATTAATACTATTTACAATTTGACCTCAAAGACGGAAGCATTTCAGGCCTTAGAGAGGCAGATAATACCGATAATTCTAGAGGTGTAATGATATTAATACACAAATCTATTCCATTGCAGGTTGAAGGGGTAACTTAATATTGCCACAGGAGAATATTGCCAAGGTCATCTTTTTTCTGCACAATTTAATTCATTAATATGTATGGACCAAATAATGATGATGTTAATTTTTTTTCAAAAATAATTTTCAATTCATTTTTGAGAATTTCAACATTGCCAGTCAAGTACATTATTGCTGGGGACATTATTTGTGTCCTGGATCCAAGAAAAGATAGATCTTTTGGAGTGGATAACACTCACACGAGATCTAGGAAAGCCATACATAAAAGAAATGAACTTAATGGACATATGGAGACACCTGAACCCATCAAAGGAAGAATTTTTCTGTAATTCTAGTACTTACAAAAGTTATTCTAGAATAGATTACTTTTTGTTGTCAGCTCTAATATTAGAGGCTGCCATTACAACACCATAGTCCTCTTGGGCCATGCAGCTGTATCTATGGTCTATGTGAAACCAAAGTTGATCTGGCAACTTTGGAGATTTCATTTAAAATGGATGCAGGACTCAAAGTTTCTACAGTTTTTAGGAGAACAAATTGATATTTGAGATTAACACATCCCAGACTTCTGCCACAACTAGGTGGGAAGCCTTCAAGAAATTTATTAGAGGTCAAATTGTAAGTTACACAAGCAAAAGAACAAGAGAAACACAGGATAAAATCAAAGTGCTTGAGAACAAGAGTTTTCAGGAAGGGCAGAATGAACATGACATCTCCAAGCAATTATTACTACTTAGAACTCAATACAATGAGTTAACATCTGATAAGGCTGCTGCAAATTTAATGAGGCTCAAGCAAAACTATTGAAATTGAGAAGAAAAGCCTGGCATAGTCCTTGCATGGTGCATCAAGAAACAGCAAACAGAGAGGGCAATTACTAACACTGAGGTTCAAACGGGAATACTATAGTTGATCTGTTGGAAATTTATACAGCATTTAAAAAATTCTTTGAAAATGTCTACAGATGAGAGTACACTATTAATGTTGATACCCACTGAATTTCTAGACAAACCTAACATTCCCAAAATTTCTGAGGAAAGTAAGAAAATTCTGGATAAATAACTAAGCATAGCTGAGATATCAGAAGCCATAGGTGCGTTGAAGGCTGGAAAATCAGCAGGGCTGGATGGCCTGCGACTTGATTTGTTTAAACATAAATTGATAATTCCTCTATACGAAATGTATTTGGAATCTTACATTAAAGGTTATCTATCCGCTTCGATGAGAGAGGCTTTGATTATCCTGCTTCCAAAACCAGATAAAACTAATGCTAAATGTGAGAATATGTGTCCTATTAGTCTAATAAATACTGATACAAAAATTCTCTGTAAAATTTTGGTTCTAAAAGCAAGGGAGATGTTATAAGAGAGAATTGAAAGTGGGGGTGTGTGGGGATGTGGTGGGGGTGGGGTGTTGTTTGTTAAAGTAAAAACTTGCAGTGTAATATATTGCACAATAACGCTGACATCTGTACAATGAAAAATCTATAAAGACATTGTTAAAAAAAAAGACTCTCTGTCTGCTGGAAGGTGTTCAGTTTGTTTTCTGCCAATACTATTCCTGTCTAAGTGTGCTTTAATAAAACCAAGATGTTTTACATGTCTGCTCCACAGAATGCATTATTTGGCCATTCTATTGTCAATATTGTGACCACAAACTCAAAATCTATGTCTTTTAGTCTAATGTCTTTTAGTCACATTAGTGATTTTCCAGACGATGAATTCTAATGACTTTGATAATCCCCTTACCTTTCCTCTATTGCCACCATGAAGCTGACATTTGCAACTTTTTTGTGAAATATCTAAAGAACTATTGGATGGACTGCCAAATTTGGTACAGTCGTTCGTATTCCACACAAGATGAATTGTAATATCTTCCCTTAACTCTTTCTCTAGCTCCATCATGAGGTCAAATTTTTCATTTGTTGAATACTTTGGTTTGAAGCAAATACCTGCAAAACTAATAATATTCAAATCAGCCCCAATATTACTTGTATTTTAATGCAAGTAAGTTGGTTGTGTTGGCTTGTGTATATTTTGTGCGTGTTTTACTATTTCAGGTTGTCTGTGTCATATTGGATAAATATAACTAGTAATAATATTGTAATATTAAACTTTCATGTAGTCAAATAAACTTCTTTTCTCATGTAGAGTTTAACCATAGTTAAACAAACATTGTGGAGTCAAGAACATTAGCCTAAGGCATTATTTAGTCAAGATCAAGCTCATTAGAGATATTACTGAATGCAAATTTCCTATTAGCCTCAGTTGTACTTGGTGTTTAGCACAAATTGGCAAATGCTGCAAACACACTAAACTATGATGGCTAAACCTGCTAAACACCAGCATGTTTCAGCTTATACTGACTCTCTGACAGTAACTGTTACTGCTGCATTTAGTTCATACACCTCCCTGTAGTCTCCCTGTAGTTAAGAATGTGTACCTCGCTTACAACTTTTAAAACAAAACTTATTATCTTTCAAATATTGCTTTTACCAAGAGAAACTTATTACTACATTTTGACCTCACCTACAATATTAATTGTCTATTTATTTACTTGAGTCATTAAAGTCAAAAGTCATTATTATGAGCATGTTAGCACTTTACATAAAGCACTGCTCTTCCTCACTACAGCCTCATAGAGCTGCTAGAATGGCTGTAGACTCTTGGTCTTATTCTATTCAAATCTAGAGGTTTAGTGGAGGGTTTATGGCTCTCAAAAACTCTGATTCAGTACATTATATTCTTTACTTAGCTATTTAATATAACACATATTCTAACTCACAAAGGCTCCGCCCTCTACTGGACTCTATGGGTAATACTCTCCTACAATCACATGCATGCAATTGCCCACTGAAATTTGATGTATGTAACCAGCCAATCAGGATACACTTACCGATTATGTGTGTCTCACAACATATATAAAGCAGCATCTCGCTGCCACTCACTATCCTTTTCTCTTCAGCGACAGTGAAATCAACTCACTGATCTTACCTCTCTGTGGTTGGAGTCGCTGCTACAAGCTTGTTTCTGCCATTATGCCCTGGTCTCATCAACGCTGCTGCTGGGCATCTCTTTCGCTTCGAGTGCCTCAGAGAGCGGCATGATGTAGCCACCACCCTGTGCGCACCGCCGGGCAGTCCCTCCTATTCAGGCAATGGTGGAAACATTTCCTGCTGTGTGATGTCTCACTCTGCTGTGATGAGAGCAGACTGGAGCTCGAGATTGATCTCCGAGGTGAAAATGAATTCACTGCTTCGTCTGGCCTCCCGCCACGGCCACCAGACGCCTCAGCTGAGTCTCTCCGATGGATGATGACAACCTCTCGTCTGTCTCTGCAACTTTGCTGACCTTTGAAAATCTGCTGCCGATTTCCTGAGAGTGCAGGGCCACAAGGAGACAGGCTGTCCCGGTATGCCCCCCACGGAAGAAGCCCTCGCAGACCTCCTGTTTTCTCACACGGCTGGCTGGGCGGCAGCAGGATGCAGGATAGAGACACGCTGGAATAAAAAACAGGGAACAATCTGGGTGTGTTGGACCTCGACGGAGAGACCACAGCACCGGCCCTCCCCTGACTGCGGCCCAGGCTGGAATGAGTAGTTGAAGCTGACTTACGCTCGGGGAAAGTCAGTAGTGCCATAATGACTGTCAACTGAAAGAGGAGCATCCCCCAGCCACGCCAGCAGGCGGAGTACCTGGGAGTCGTGCTTGACTCAGTCAGCAGGCAGTCCTCAGACTGTGGTGGAGAGTGCCAGTGACAGCTTTGACTGTTATGCTGGCATTAGGACTCATGACGGCAGTCCATCTAGTCATTCCACTGGGGCTCCTGCCCACGCATACATGTGCTGCCTGCAACGGTGGTTTTCCAGCCTGCGGTGGTTCCCAAGAGGCACCTGCACTGTCTGTTGAACGTTCCCCCATCAGTGCAGGAGGACGTGCATTATTGGAGGTCCCCACAGCATCTGTTGGCAGGAACACCACTGGGTCGAGTGACCTCCTACATAGGTATTCACAGATGCGCCCCTGATGGGGTGGGGGGGCACCTGTTTGGAGAGAGTGATAGGTAGTGTGTGGCCTGCAGAGGAAAACTGACACATCAACCTCCTCAAACTTCTGGCAGTGCCCCTGGTTCCCCAACACTTCCTGACTCTGGTTCAGGGGAGACACATGTTGGTGAGAACAGACAACCACACCACAGTTTCCTACATCAACAGGCAGGGCTGAGTCCGATGCACAGCCCTGTTGAGGCCTCAGAACACCTTCTGTCTCTGAGAGCCACATTCCAGGTCTGGAGAACAGGGGCATAAACCTCATGTTAAGAGGTGGCCCTCTGGCAGACGAGTGGGTGCTGCACCCTGAGGTAATGCAGCAGATTTGGAACTGGTTCGGGAGAGCAGAAGTGGACTTGTTTGCCAGTCAAAACAACACCCACTGCCTGCTCTGGTTCTCCCTGACACCGCAAGATGATCCACCTCTCGGGGTGGACGCGTTCGTCCATGTGCCATGGCCAAGTAGGCTGCTTTACGCCTTTCCTCCTCTCCATCTCATTAGCCCCTTTGCTGGAGAGAGTGAGACATGAGAGACTGTTGGTCATCCCGGACTGCTGCATGGCGCGGTGGCATACATAGATGACCTAGATGTTGGTGGCCCAGCCCTGGTCCATTCCCAAAGTGTGGGGAGCTCTGTCCCAAGAGGCAGGTTTGATAGGCATGCTACCCACATTGGGCCAACCTTTTCAGGCTTGGCTCCTGAGAGGGACATGCTGATGTGGACTGGACTGTCTGCACAGGTGGTGCAGACCATCCAAGAAGTGAGAGTGGGATCCACCATTGCTTGCTATATGGTTGGGATTCCAACGCTGGTGTGAGGAAAGGAGACTGGACCCTCTAACGTGCAGTGGAAGAGGTTCTCTCCTTTCTACAATATCTGGTGGAAAAGGGGCTGTTAAAGTATACCGTTAAAGTGCCACTGTTAAAGTGTATGCAGCAGCTGTTTCCTCCTGTCATGAGGGCTTTGGAGACAGACATGTCTTCACCCACCTCTCGAGAAACATCTCTAACAGGAGGTTAGGAGACAATGTGTTCGGGCTCGCATGTGCGACTCAGGACTTGTGAAAAGGGTGGTGTGTGTGACAGCTGTGGAACACCTGACCCCCCACCCCTGGGCAATTATATGCCTGCATTCTCCCATGATCCAAGATAACTTGGGGAATGGGGCGTGCAGGGCGGTGTTAGTAGTAGGAGGGTTGCAGCGACTAATCTATAACCGGTCGGGCTCAGTGAGGCAGTGTGATGACATGTCATGGCAGGGTGTACATTCATCTGGCTCCTACTGTACCTGTACAGTCAGGTAGAGGGCGGAACCTGTGTGAGATAGAACAAAGGTAACCCTAGTTCTATAAGCACAAGCGGTGCCCTCTACCTATGGACCCTACTGCTCCCTACGCCGTCTGCTGAAGTGGTTTCTGGATACTGAGTGGCAGTGACACACTACTTTATACATGGTTTGACACAAGTAATCGGTAGGCGCATCCTGATTGGCGGTCTATGTACATGCAAATTTCAGTGGGCGATTGCGTGCATGTGATTGGAGGAGAGTATTACCCATAGGGCCCATAGGTAGAGAGCTCTGCCTGTTCTTATAGAACTAAGGTTACAGTATCATAACATTCATTTCCTATAAAGTGAAATACATTGAATAAATTTGTCATGTTGGAGAACAAAGTGTACATTTATGAAACTCGCAAATGTCACTGTAAGAAAAGTCTTACAAACATCTAATAAGGTTCCACTAATGTTATATATCTTGCAAGATGGTGTAAATACTACTTGGATCATAATAAATAGCACAGAACAGAGATTAAACACTTGTAAGGCAGAGAAACATTTTTTGCTTTGAAGCTGTCTTTCTGCCTCCCTCTCTTCCTCTCTCCCTCTCCTCTGCTGTGCTTACAGGTTGTCAGAGTTCAGGCTCCATTCCGCCTGAATCCTTTTCAACATCATTTCCCTTCACCTCGATATCAAAGCCAACAATGGCAGTTAATTTTTCTCTGTGTTAGAATAGGTTGTGCTCGCCGTTGGTCTCTGTAGCCATGCTCTCCAGAATAGCAGAATGAGAGACTGCATGATGAAATCAGCATAAAAGTGAATCTGACTGCCAAGTTCACAGGCTTATTGTATTGTAACTGGATAGATGAGACAGACAGAGATATAGGAAGAAAGAGACGGAGACTGATAGTGGAAAGGATACTGACCAATAGTGATAGGGACAGTTGCCCAGCTCTGGGACTAATTAAAGTGCCATTGTTGGCTTTGATACAGCAGGAAGAGGAATGATATTGAAAACGATTCAGGGGGAATGGAGTTTGTAGCTGAAGTAACACTGCAGATTGAGTTTAGACATGCATAGTAAGAGGTCCTCCACCTTCAGTCTATCTCACATTATTAGTACCATGGTACCATATAATTAGCCTTACTTTTATTTAAAAGAAGCACCAGGCAAGAAGGCACACATCTAATCAGACTAAAGCCTTATTTGGATAGGATTTGTTTTACAAGGTGGGGTTATGTAATTATTAACACAGTATCTCTTTAATTTTCCTCCTGTCCAAATTGGCCCCAATAACTTTGGGTTTATTAGCTCTGCTCCAATTAACATGCTTGAGGAGCTTGCTGACAAATATTTAATGGTATCCTGTGAATAAAGGGAATTCCTGGTCAGCTAATTATTGTTCTACCTTGACATCAAGTGTTATAAAAACATGCCAGATAATCAAATTAATCCGAGAATATAGTTGCAAGTATTTATCAGAGGTTTAATGTAAGTGTCTATATTAGCTTTTATACCATGGTCTGGGTGAATACTCTTTTCTGATTGGCCGGCAGGTGTGCGTTATAACTGTTTAATGCACACGTAATTCAGCTCAAGTTTAATCACCATTCTAAAGTCATCTGCTACCCAACCTGTAACCATAGCAAAATTAAAGAGCACAGCTGTCAAAGCTTACTCATTATGACGTTTTGAAGAATGGGATGCAGCAAAGGAAAAAGAGATGGAGAAGAAAAGAAAGAAACCAAGTGAAAAACAGCACAAGGAACTGACAACTGAAAAGCTTAAAATGATTGAGGAAGAGAAGGATGAGATTAATACAAAAGAGGCAACAAAATAAGGTGAATCACCCTCTGCTTTGCGTCGGGTGTTTCTTTACCACCACGTCATACCTTAAAACCATTTAACACACACACCTACTTGTTGATTATACCTTACATAGCCAACACACATTATATGCTCATGGCCATCTTGTTATAATGTTGTATAATGTTTGTCTGCCATAAATTCTACTTTTATGAAGCTTATACATTTTCAGTTTTCTTGAAACTGTATAAACTTCTTCTATACAGCACATTTCATTCCAGGTGGAAGCACTATGTGAGAGCATGAGCTAACATGGAAGTTGCAGCCACAAAAACTGTGGATAATGTAAAAGATAAAACACTAGACATAAGTAAACACAATTAAAGCAAACACATAAATAATACACGTGTTAAAAAAAGTAGGAATAAAATAAAATAATAATTAAAACCAGCAACTGATCAGTAAAAAAATAATAAGACATCTAAGTTAAAAAGCATTAAAAAAATAGGAATTAAAAAAAAGACCAGCAAACTAGACGACTGAAAGGCGCAGCTAAAAAGGATTTTTTTCCGTTTGGTTTTAAAAGATGATAGTGTTGGAACACACATAACATAATTGGATAAGATGTTCCAGCGACTTGCAGCATAAAATCTAAAAGCAGCTTAGCCAATTTTTGTGGAGACCCAGGGCAGACGACCTGAGGGGTCTAACTGGTTCCTATCTGACAAGCATGTCAGAGAGATATTGGGGTGCCAGACCATGTAGGGCCTTAAGGCTTTAATATGTAACTATTCTGCATTAAAATGTCTAAAAACAACTAGACCTATACTTTGTTGAGATGTATACCTACATTATCCCAAATGTTTCCATCAATTTTCAAACCCAGAGAAATCTGTAATTTTAATCGAGGTAATGGTCTGTTTCATGTGGTCACCTGTCAATGGCGTCATAGCCCTCTACCAAAGTATACGTTGGCATTGCGGTTGCATGCTACAATGGCCTCTACCAAAGAGCATACGCATACAAGATAATATGTTGCCATTGTGGTTGACTTTTATTCAGTTTTAAGCCACATTTTTATGATAAGCCTTTTAGATCTTGGTTGTTTTTGACTGTATCTTTTAACTGGATGAAGGATTTTAGTCATTGGACGTCTAGATCTTAAGTTATCGGAGAAACAAGCTGAGCAAACATTAGCAGCAGCTTGGCTAACAGCCCCTCCCAGACGTTCTCTTTCTGCCAAACAGTGCCAGAGAAACACCAATTTTTTTAGTGAAACTGCTTTATTTAGTGTTTTTACGGGTTTTAATCCCTGTGTACATTTGTTTTGGAGAGGAGGAGACCTCTGGATAATTTGGCTCCTGGTAAAAAACATGTTGAACATCTGTGTCTTAAGTTATTAGAGAAACAAGCTGAGCAAGTGTTAGCAGCAGCTTGGTTAACAGCCCCTCCTGGATGTCCTTTGTCTGCCGAACAGTGTCAGAGAAACACTGATTTTTATTGTGAAACTGCTTTATGTAGTGTTTTTTACTGATTTTAATCCCTGTGCACATTTGTTTTGGAGTTCTCTGCGGATAATTCAGCTCCCGTAAAAACATCCTGAACGATGAGCACTGTAGTAATCCTATCCTGTAGAAGCTGGTTGTCAATGAAGACAACAACTCCCATGATCCCACGCTACTTCACAATGTCATCACACTCCGTCTTTTGTTATTGTTTTGATCGAGAGACCCCTAGTGGCAGAAATTACATATTGTGCGTTTAAAACAAGAGTTAAAATTACAAAATATATTCTAAAATTTACAGGAACCAGTGTAACAACCTCAGCACTGGTGTTATTTGCTCATATTCTCCTTTTTCTGGTTAAAACTCTCTGCTGCATTCTGGATTAGCTGCAGTTGTTCAAGATGTTTTTTTGGTATTCCTGTGAGCAGCGCTTTACAGTAGTCTAGCTGTCTGAAAATAAAAGCATGGATGACATTTTACTCCTGGGATAAAAACCTAATGTGTCTCTGGAAAGTGAGGTCAGCGTCCAGACACCAAGGTTTCTGACCTGTGTGACACTTTCCAGAGACAGTTTAAATACAAACAACAGACCCTTGAGTGAGGTGCTACAGACCTACAACTTCAACTATATAAAAACATGATCAGTCATTCAGGATTATAATTAGACACAAAATGCTCACTTTTATATTTGATAAAAACCTGTCCCATTGAATCTCACAATTATATGCTCTTCATTGCATTTATTTCCAACGGAGCTCTACAGGGAGCCATTTTGTCCACCACCCAGTGATTTTAAGTTTCTCATAAAGTAAGGCTCTGTAGGAATGGTTCAGGCTCACATTTGACTTTATATTACTTTTATTTTACAACCCCCAGATTAGCCATTACATCCTCCTATCTTTGTACCTTTATGTATTAGACCAAGTTTCCTCTCCTTTGTGCAGTCAGGACACCAGATGGTTTTAATGTCAAAATATTTTTTTTACTCAATCTGATCTGCACCATGTCACACCCATTGCTGTAAAAAGTTAGTAAATGTTGGTAAAAGTGCAGGTACTCATCCATAGTAACCTTTTCATTTGTTGCAGAAAACAAAAGCAGTCAATCACGCCCACTGTTTGATTATGACTAGTGTGGATAATCATGACATTATGGCATGTCAGTACAATGTAAATTACATTGCAGGGGATATACTTAATCCTTTAAGAGACCAGACTAATTAAGGCATTTTGTTGGATGTGCTGTGAATTACTTTATCTCATTAAGCATACGAACAGTCATTGTATATGTTATCATAGCCTCAGACTGTTAACCCATGACTATTTAAATAATGATGTTATAATAGTGTATACCATTATCTCATTATTTCACACAATCTCCCAATTAGAAAGCCAAGATTGGGAAGACAGGCTAAATTAAAACCAGTAATCCCAATGGAATGCTGGGATTAGACCAGGGAGCAATTATTGTTCCTATTAACAAGCCTGTAACAAGGTCAATGACTGGATAACCAAGTATAGAGGGACTGTGTAATAAGGGAGAGAGAAGAAACAAGAAAAAATACGTGTTTTACTGGTCTTGCAGGCTCCAGTTTTATTTAATCTTCTAAGTGACTGATTGCACTACATGAATCCAGCCTGCCTCAGGTCAGATCACTCTTTATAAAAGATATTAGAAATCAAGACTGAGAGCCTGTGGTGGTGCTGAGGTTAGCGGGGTTGGGGGTTGATGGGCCTAAGGACCAGTGCCCCTATGGCAACAAACCTCAACCCCCTTGTAGAGATGTGCTGGTATACTGTTTTTTAATATATGCTGTGATGATACATTCTGATGATAACAATACCGCCAAGCATTTCCATTACCATCATTACTGTGAGTATCATTGTTTTCAGAGGACAATGTGAATGCAGCACTGCTCTCCTGTCTTTTTAGCAGTTTCATTCAGATAAAATACAAGAAAACATCTTTTTACCATGTGCTAACGCTAGCAAGTCGACCTACTGAAGTGCAGCTAGTTTATGGTTAGGTGAGTACAAGTGATCAACAGTGTGCAAGATTTTTTCGTTCTTTCACAACTGTCTTTCACAACTCATTACAAATCAGAACACGCATCGAATCTGTGAGAAAGCTGACTGGAAATGGCTTTGAATTCAGTGAGATATGGCAGTGAGATATCGAGATGAGATTCTGCAACCAGTGGCAATCCCATATCTCCGCAGTCTGGGACCGAATTCTATCCTCCAAGATGACAACGCTCGCCCTCACAGAGCGGGACAGAGACTACCTCCAGGATTTGGGGGTGAAGAGGATGGAATGGCCTACCAGCAGTCCTGACCTCAACCCCATTGAACACTTGTGGGATCAGCTTGGGCGTGCTGTTTGTGCCAGAGTGACCATCACAACCATGTTGGCTGACTTGTGACAAATGCTGGTTGAAAAATGGGATGCCATCCCACAGCAGTGTGTGACCAGGCTGGTGACCAGCATGAGGAGGAGGTGCCAGGCTGTTGTGGCTGTGTATGGTTCTTCCACACGCTACTGAGGCTCCTGTTTGTTGAATTAATAAATTGTTAAATTGCCAATATGTCTTGTTTCTTCAAACTTCAATCATCCAATCCACCAAATACCAAACAAGAGTCAACAGCAAAATAAGCTGTTTGGCATTGGCAGAGAAGATTTGGCAAATTTTTCATGGATGCAACCCACATATTCATCTCTGCTGCTCATCCCACAAATGCATGTTCCTTACAAATGTGGCACCATTTAAAAGAGAAATAAACAGGCTTTCCAATGGTATAAGATTTATTGCCAAGAAGCATTGTTACAACAAAGAAATAATCTACCAAACACAAATTTCCTTACTTTTTCTGCTAAGTTTAGTAAATAACGTCTGTAGTTGGGTCACCACTGTATGGAAGTACAAAACAGCTTTTTCCCTGGGAAAAAAGTTTTTTCAGGGGAGGTGATGCTGGAAATTGGACAGTGACGTGAAATGTCACGGGGCGGTGCGTTGATGTGCTGGTGTGGGGGTTGTACATAGAAAATAATAGGGGTGGCTGTTTTGATGTGTGCTGTTCAACGGTGGCCTTCTGGCTTCACAAAAATTGAAAGTCCACATCATCTAAAGGAAACAAATGGGAGACTTAGCAAGTTTGACAGTGTTGCTAATGATATCAGCTAGCAGTTTTGTAAGTTAGCTAGCAGCAATGGAGAAAGGTGATAAGAAGTTCTGTCAACAAACAAAAAGGTCACAACAGCAAAAACCGTGGACAATAATGTTGTATGACATGGATATTTCACCTCCCTGAAGGAAAGGAGAATGGACATAAGTCAGATACACCCTCTGTAGCTATCTCTTGTTGATCGCTGGTCTCTTTTCTGACAGTTAAATGTCTCCCTGTGGTTCACTGTGTATATATAAAATTCCTTTTCTGTGTTTTTTTTAAGTTTTACTTTTATAAAAAAATTTTTTATTACATACTGTACCCTGTTTGTCTGGACAGTATAGTCTTTAGTGTGCTGTCCACATACACAAGGTTGTGGGGAATAATTTGCAATTTCTCCAGGTTTAGTTTGTTTTTAAGAGTCACCTCATTAGCTTAATATCTAACTAGAATACTGTAGGCTTTGTATGACAAACATACAGAAAAGTGTGTTTAAGTCATGTATTTGATGCCTGCATTGGTACTTTTACATGTGAACAAACTTCTACATATGTGAATATTTTTAGTGTTAAATCTTTTTAGTATTTAGTCTTCTGATCTATACTCTGTTTCATAGTATAAGCTTTGTAGTACTGTATACTTTTTGTATATGTGTATATAAATGTGTGTAGTACCAGTCAAAAGTTTGGACCCTGGTACTGTATATTTATATAATTGTATAATATAATATGATATATAAGGAATGTGTGTAAGTGTGTGTAAATCAATGTTATCAAAGTTATTTTAGCGTAATGGCTAGTTAGCTTGTTCGCCAAATGCATTATTTCACATTTTATGACCAGTTAAGCTCTGTGATATGCATTACATTCACTCATTACACTTCTTTCAGTAGGTCACAACACTTTCACACAGGGGACATTTGATATGACTTTGCTACTTTTGTGCAGAGTTGTTAGCTAAACAGCCGAACTTGACCTCGTATCTCTAAATAACTGGGAAAGTTACACAGCTACCAGCGCCATTTAATACTGAGAGAGGTTACCCATGAGCCAACTAGACCTACTGGAAGTGGAATCACAGACTGTACAAACCCTGTTACATATTGTCATGTACAATATTTCCATTGTTTTTTCATACTTCAGTGTCAGGTGTTTTGCTGTATTGCACCACAGTGAAATGGTATTAGAAATCTGAATTTAACTTTGTTGGTAAAAATCACACATTGTCCTATTTAACACCCTGTGCCCTTTAGAGGGCCTGTCATGAACCACTCCATTACAAAAATGAATGCTTAGTCAAGTTAACCCTCCTCTAAAAGAACAGTTGACCTGGTAGTTTAAAAGGGTTAGAACAGCAACAGGCTGAGAGAAATTCTCAGCTCACTGCATGCTCTCATGGTTTTGCATTCAGATTCAGTCTTCAGAAACAGAGATAATCCCCATTTATTGGTTCTCTCGATTTCCACAATTCCTTACCCTCGATATGGTGGGAAAATGTGCTCTCTGTCAAATTCACATATTATCTGGGTGTCATTTCTGCACATTATGAGGTTCAGTTTTCATCTTCCTTAGCACAAACCATTTGTACCCTCACTTGAGGAGCTTTTTAGTCGATAAAAATATTCAGTATATGGCAATGTGAAAAATTTGTCAAATATATTATGACAGAGTCTTAATTTAGTCTGATTTCATCATAGTTAAAATGTGTTTTTGAGATCTTTTTTGTAAAATATCCAGAGATATGTAGAATCTCATTGCAATGCTATTTAGATTATGTATTTTTTTATTTGTGAGTTCTATGGTTTACCGTCAATTAGTGAGCCACCTACAGAGGGACCCAAAGATCATCCAGCCACAGTGGGACTTCCTTATCCTGTGTGAGATCTTGCTGAACAACTCAAGGTCACCATATCATTACTGTGCCTCTCACACACTTTCATATTCAGACATGCACATTCATAATGAGGCTGGCAGGGTGGCAGCAGCACTGATTTGTTTCAGTGTTGATTTCTCATTATCTTCTCAGTGGTTAAACTGACCTGCTGACCTTCAAGGTGTGTGTTGGAGAGACAGTGTGTCAATGAATGTGTGTGTGTGTACATGATATATTTGTCTAGATAATATCCCAATTTTAAAAAAGAGGTAGTTAGTGGTCGAGAAAGTGTGTATGTGCACGGGATATAGGGGTGTTTGAAGTGTGACAGGTTGCACCCGGCAGTGTTTCTTAGGATGAGTGACTAATCAAATATCTACAGTATCACTCTTTTGTTATTATTTGCATATTTAGAACATACAGCAACAACTACTTTTTGGTGCATGGGGACAAGAAATCCAGGTGAAAATTAGTTTAATCAGTTCTCCTGAAAACTGAAAAAAATGCCTCGAGTCCAATTTATACTTCATATGTCAACTGATGGAACTTTCTTACGTTTTGTACTTTTGTAACAAGATTAGATTAACAGAACTTTTCTTTACTTTGCTCTCAAAGTGCACAAAACTGCTTAGTTCATACAAACTGTACATTAACCCCTGTGCACATACAGGTACTGCAGAAAAAGTAGTACAGGAAAGGGCCACAGTGATTAAGATATCAGCCAAATAAAACATGACAAGGCTTATGAAGTTGAGCCCAGACAGAGATTGAGTCTCACATGTAGATTTTCCATGGTGCATTAAGGCTTTTTCCTTTATTCTCCCTTCTAATCTATGTGAATCTATGTTCTTCCCTTCATCCTCCTTTCCTTTGTAGTTTTTATTTTAATAGATCTTCATTCTGTGATTTCCCACTCTGACCTCGCAACCTCATCTTAACTCGACTCATTTCCTCCGTCTCAGCTGAGATTTAAAGCCTCAGCCTCAGTAAAAGCGGCTGTCAAACCTCCCTGAGGCAACACACAACCTCTGCTGAGATTCATCTTCTTCATTTGTGCATGTGTGTGTGCACAAATCTGTGTACTGGTGCATGTGGGTTTGTCTGTGTACATGTGCGTGGGAGAGAGAGGTGTTAGCATGTGATTAAAGCCACATCACTGGTATTAGTGTAGGTGTTATATAAGTCTTGGCCTTCTTTTAAAGTTTGATTCTGAATGCGAAGCAAACAAAAAGGAAGAGTTGCATGAATTTTTTTGTTTGCAATGCAAATGGATCTGCATCTATTTGACCTCTAAACTTTATAAATTGCGATCCAAATTGCTTTACTTTGTTAATTAATATTTTTATCTCCAAACTGTGTTTATAATGCAAACAGTCTAGTTTTCAGTTAGTTAACATCTGATCTCTACTTTTTGCTTTCAATTTTGATCGCTGATCCAAGTGAGCCACCGACTGACAGCTCAGATTCACTCCTTTACTTTCAACTTCCCTTTTGTTGTATTTGCTCTGCCTAACACCAAATGAATAGGTTTAACAGTGAACAAAGTGGCAACTTGTAAAATGTAAAATATTACCCTTTAAAATTGACATTTTACCCAGATTTTTTACAGTGAATAGCTATTATCACATCCTGACATTCAGCCTTTTCATTAGCCTTTTCCCTGTGTCTTTCTCAGATTTTCTATAAGCTTGTATGCAGCCACTCGTTGGTCAGTAGACACAATGGGCTCTATTTCAATCGTTCTCGCACAAAAGCAAGCGGAAAGCCGTATGTCTCGGGTGCGTGGACTGTGTGGGTGGCTCCAAGCTCACCTGCTAATTTGGTTCATGTAAACATGAACAGTTAATTAGTGCAATGACAATAGAAAGAAATAATTAAAAAGTAAATTGGTTAATTAATCCACATCATGTTGTAAAATGTGACACAGCCGTGTTTGCACTATAATTGATTTTAAGAATAAAACATGCCTTTTTAACCTATCTATCCTGTAGCTTTCAGGCAGCTGCAGGGATTTATTGAAGTGAAGGAGAAGCTTTACATACAGTATGTAAAGCATCTGTGGACAACAGATACTGTAAGAATCACCGGTATTAATTTATAGATAAATGTTGATCGCTTAATGGACGTTCCTACTTTGTCTACATTCAAAAACATCTTTTGATGCTGATTTAAATGCATCTACTGGTTGCAGAGTGTTAGTTTATTTACAGTTCAAGCATTTTTCCATTATTGTTGTGCATGTTCTCCAAGTTTTTACTTTACTCTTGTTGACAAAATCTGCAACAGAACAAATTCTGAGACGTCACAGTGCAACTCGCTTTGTGTGCTCCCACCTGTTGTGCCTCTCCTCCCACCTGTGCGCCGTGCACACCCATAGAGATGAGCAAAGCATATTTCAAAGTCAGGAAAATCCCAAAATGTCCCAATAGTTTGGTATTGTCCTGTTTATGCAACAACAATTTGTTGGTTAGCGATAAAGCAGGAAAATAACAGATAAGGGAGACGTTTATCCCTGCTTTCTGTAATTATATTTGACTGAAATGGAAGAGCATATGTTTTTCATACCTCGTCAATCCCAGAAAGGTTTCTGCAAATAGGAAAAAGCCTCTAAAGACCTTATATAGGAGCTGATACTGTCAACACTCATTTGTCCTGAAAAAGAAATACAGTAACACATACAGGCACCGAGAACACACACACACACAACCAGCACGTATGGATAACATACACATGCACAAACACAAATAGACACAGTAACACACTTTCACAGATGCAGATGCCACCACTCTCAGCACTGATGAATACAAAATGACATTTCAATTTACCTTTTTGGGTTGGGAAGGTCTACTTTTGCATACTGATTAACTCCTTTTTTTTTGTAGAATAAAGATGTGAAAAAGGAAATGAAAAGACAGAAGTGGAGGTTGAGCGAGGAAATAACTCCTCTTCCTGGCAAAGAAACAGAAAGGAATAGTGGGAGTGAAAAGAGGTGGTGGCACCTTTCAAACAAATGACAGATAAAGAAATGAAGATCACTGTACTCGCATGAAGAAAATAACGGTGAGCTCAAGGAAATTCTCTAAACAAATGGATTTGCTCTGGCTACAAATGAGATTAACCCAAGCCACTGGCATATTGTTTCATTTGTTTCAAACTGCATACGATTTTACATTTCAGCTCCTGATTAATCGCCTGAAGTATGCTATATTTTTCAGCGTGTCTGTGCATGAGTACAGCTATAAATATAGAGATTGTGGAAAGTGTTTGACTGAGTGTGAAAATGGAAAGTATCATAAAGTTAGCGTGGTGTTGCAGCAGGCGAGGTCTGTGAGGTGTGATGACAAGAACTACTGTATATCCTTTAAGCTCTGTCAGCCATTTTCACTCATTTTAAATGATACTTTTCTTTCCTTCTTTGTTCCCTTCTCTCCTTCACTTCACTTGAGTCTTCCTGTGCTCCCTCTTTTCTTTCTCACCTTTCCACTCAGAAGTGAGAACCACCACTGTCAGTTTTATCGCTTTAGTTCAGACGGTTGCCTTGGAGATGGAGTGCGCTCCCAGATTTTGTTGAAATGCCGGTTTTAATTTGTGACCTCTGCTGAAAATTACTCTGAGTAATGACACACGAGCCAAACATTTAATGGAACTTCATTTAATGAGGACCCAAGTGACAACAACAACCCCCCACACACATACACACACTAACATATTTATCTTGACCCTTGGGGTTTTTCTCGAGTATCAGGACAATCACGAGGATGCTGGTCCTCCACTGTGTCTCAAACAGGAACTATGCACGCCTCCTGCTGGTTGGCTCAGTCAACAGCCAACTTTTTATGAGCTGCTTTCTCAAACTTCTAATATCAGAAGACTATATGTGTGTCTTTGTGTGTTGGGTTTGAGCTGTGATTTTTGTATCGGACTGTCCTCCCAAGATTTGGGAGTTTTTGACACATGATGTGGTCCTGCTGATTGGTGTCATCAGATCATGAAATGCGTCTTTGTGTCACTGTGGAGTGCATGGACCAACGGTGTATTTCGTTGATTTGCATTCACTAAAAGATTGACTAAAGGTGGGAATGATTAAGTTGTAAGTTTTAAACTTCTCCTGAATGACTGACTCCTCACAGAATATTATTTAGGTCTCACCAAATCCTCCATATCAAACAACAAAATGCATGTTGGTCCATGAACTCCAGAACGACACACAGAACCATTTTCTGATCTGACTTCTGATCTTGGTCTAGGGAAAGATCATGGTTCGGTTTCAAATGACAATAATGACCACTCAGTTAAGGTTGTGGAATGATTGTGGTCATGGTTTAGAGAGACCAATGTTGACTGTTGGTAGAACAAGTGGTCTCCCATGTTAAAGTCTGACCTTTTGTTGAACCCTCCATCCACCCTGACCTCCTCTGTTGACTTTGTGGCTCCATGTTAACATTACTTGACTTCCTAGTTTCCTGCCGATGAACAAGAGTTATAATTACTACAGGCCTTAGAGGACTCTGTCACTTTATTGCAAACATATGTCGTTCCTGGCCATTTGCCTCATGCAAAACTTTTTGCCAAACGACTGATACTCCTGTTATTATTGGGAGGACAGTCTCTGAGGTCTATTTGTTTATGCATATGTGTTTGGGTATGTTTTGACATTTTTTGATACTTGTATTGAGCTGAGTCGTGAGAGGCTGTGACCATTCAAGCCATACTGGCAATGTGGTCCTGGTAGCAGTGTTGGACATGTGCTAATTGGCACAAATGGCAGTAAGAGCCTTTTGACTGCAGCTCTTCATGTAAGAACTTACTGCTGTGTTGTTCCTCGCGTTATTTAAAAGTTGGTCCTGATCAGCTCTGCTACCAAACAGGACCACAACATCTCCTGCTGTGAGGATGCAGCGGAAACACATTTGTGCGCTCATTTATAATACAAACACACAAAGACACAAAGCATTTTCAGTATGCAAAACAACAACTTAGTTCAATAGATTGAGTCACACAGATTTTGAATCATTAAACCAGTCAGCTAGTAAACTATGAAATCATTTTCTAGTTATTTTTTTTAATTTGTCAGTTCTTCCCTTGTGTGTATGTGTGTATGTGAGAGTGAATGAGTGAGAGAGCCAGGTATATACAGTGATCTAGTTGATCACCCATGCTGAATTAACCATAGGTAAAACTCTCTCACTCTCTCTCTCTCTGTTTCTCTTTCACACACACACACACACGGTAGCAGTGAGTCAGCCAGTTAGTTAGTCAGTCACTGACCTACATTAATGTGTCATAAGCCAGTCTTTAATTGTGTCTCTGTGTGTGTGTGTGTGTGTGTGTGTGTGTGTGTGTGTGTGTGTGTGTGAGTATGAGAGCATGTGTGTACCTGTGTATCACCTCACATCGTCATGCCTGTCGGTGTGAAAAGAAAACAGCTGGTCCTTCCATGCCATATTATTGTGTGTGTTCAGTGAATGTCCTGTCTAATTTAACATGGTTGATCAACTGGATCATTTCTGGGCCCCTGACACACACACGCACACACACACACACACACACACACACACACACACACAAACACACACAGTAACAAGGTGTTTAGAGACCATCTGTTCCCTTTTCCCAGACTGACAGATTTTAAAGAAATGGGATGATACAAACACACACACACACACAAAGGAAGAACTGACCGATTAAAAAATGACTAGACAGTAATTTTGTAGTTTACTAGCTGACGGGTTTAATGATTCAAAATCTATGTGACTGATATTGAATAAAAAAGGTATATATATGAAATGGAAATGCTTTGTTTAGTTTAAGATACAATGGATGCAATGCAAAGTTTAAATTCTCCTTCTGTTTTTTTTTTTGTCTTTGCCTCCCTCAGATCCCCCTCACCCCCATCTCTCTCACTTCTAGTGGACCCACTAGGGATATCTCCAGTCACACCTCTCACTCACGAAGCTGAGTCACTGGTCTGAAATGGTCAGTGGCCAGAAGAACTTGAATGTGTGCATGAGCATTATAAACTGACTATCTCACTGAACTGAAACGTCAGTGAAACTTTGCAGTGTTCGCCTGTCAAACAAAGGGAAAGCAAACAAAAGAAAGTCAGAGAGGAGCAGTGAAATGATAAAAAGATCAAACTTTTGATTAAGTTTTTTTATGTTATATTTTTGGGTATTTGGCTTTAAGGGTAAGTTTCTTCATGGTCATTGGAGAATATATGCAACTGCTGTAACATAGAGGAGCATTATAGTGATGTTGACTTGTGAGAACTTTCCCTAGCTGTAAAGCTACTGTAAAACATCCTGAATAATGCAGGGCTAGAAAATTTACATTCATGTTTTTTTTAATATTTAAACACATGTACTTATTCCTGTTTGATGTAAATTAATGGCATCTCATCTTTAGAAATTAGCAAACAGGGGTTATATAAACATATTCAACTGACAATGTTTACACTGCACTCATGCGAACAGTTATAAACTGGCACAAACAGACACTAATAAACTCTAGGCAAGTGCATTTCAGGACTGTGGAGTTTTTAGTGTGGCAGTTTAATCAGGTGCTGACTCACACCTGTGATGCCTGCCAGGTGAGTGTAATTAATTAGAATGAACAGCTGCAGTGCTGTTAAATGGTACATTCCAATTACCTTATTTGACTGTTCCTCACTCCTCACTTAACCAGGAAATGGTTCCAGTCCTCCATCTTGAAGGCTGTCCCAATCCGCT